>NW_007380220.1:21827-28648 GCF_000475195.1 Diaphorina citri | reverse complement strand
ATCCATTTGGTTTAAATCAAGTTTGTTTAATACATCTAAATTGATTAACTTTTTAGAAGTTTCGCCAGATTTCATACCGTTCACATTTCGAGTATTTCTAAACTTGATTGGACTTTCCACGGATGGCGATTGACTAGGCGACAAATTTTCTGGATATTGTACAATTTGATCGTCCTCAACCTTTATATTATCATGCATGATTGGAGTTTCTTTGAATGTATTTTGCTTTGTGTTAAACAAGTCGATGGTGGAATTCAAGAAGTTGTACGAATGCTTGGATACATTATCATAACTACTGAATGATACATTATCTGCAACAGGTTGGTTCTCATCGACATTGTGATAAATTATACTATCTGTATCTGTCATATCATTCACTACTGTTTCATTGTCAGGCCATTGTTTGAATTGTAAAGTACTGTTAGGTGACCAGTTTGGTGATCTATCATCTGAATAAAATGAAGAGCTCGATGTCCCTGAGAGTCGACATGGCAATTCTATCTGTGTATGACTATTCTCCACATTACCACTAAGAATATCTGGTACTTTGTTCAACGTGTCACACATTTCATATAAAATATTAAAAAAAAAAAAACTATTTTCATGTTTAATATGAAAATAAAATAAAACAATCAAACAAAATTCATGCAAGGGGGGAAATATAAAATAAATCATAGCTATTTTACCTACTGTTGAATCACAAGATTTCAGAAAAAGTTGCAAATCAAAAATCTATCTTTATTAGATAGGAATCTATCTTTATTAGATAAGAAGGAAAACGAAAGAAATTCGAGTCTCTTGACGCGAATATTGAGGAACAACAAACAAAGAAAAGAAGAAACAATAGAAATCCCAGAAATTCACAAGTTGAGAAGTTTCTGTGGAGCTTGTTTTGGTTTTAAAGGAAGGGTAAAATAGATAAAGTAAATACAAAGTTGTAAAATGCGTCCTACGATTTTCTAGGCATTTAGGAAACTCACATTCCGTAAAGCAAAGAAAACCGACAGTAAGAAATCAATCGAAATAAATAAGAAAACATGCGAGCTCAAACAATAAAAAAAACTTAAAGTTACAGAAAAATGTTAACACAAAATAACTTTTCTCTACCTGTGATTAATCCATGTGAACTTGCAGTGGGGGATTTAGTAGGATAAGAAGGAGAACTTTCTCTAATGGAAGTTATGACATGGTCAAAGTTAGAATCAGTGATGTCTTTTTCAAATTCAAATTGGTCTTGTTCCTGTCTTTGTTCTTGTCCTAGCTTTTTCAAGTACTCCTCAAGTTCCAAGCTTGATATTGGTCCTTCACTTGAGCTGATTTCCTCTGGTTTCACAACAACTCTTCGTTGGACAACACGTTTGATGTGTACGTTTCCATCTGAATCGATTTCTTTTGTTTCTGAAACATCTTCACCAGGTCCAAACCTTTCAACATATTCCTTCAACGCTTCTTCAGCGTTAGGACCACTAAACGTAACTTTATGAACTTCTGGTGGTAATTCTACTGTTCTGTGGATTGTGTGTGAGAACTCTTCATCTGATACTGGTTCAATAACTTCCGTCACGTAAGGGCGTCCATCTTCAAACCATACTCCTGTTCTTGTAACGTTGTCTAATGTTTCCATGCTAGACATAAGTGTGTTGGAACCTCCACTAGTAAAGCTACTTGACATCAAGGAATCCAAATACATCTTATCAAACAGGTACGCACTTATTTATTTCACATATTTCTTATTGACAAGTGTGTCTGAGTATGTTTGTTCGTCTATTTTATTGATATTTTCTTATTTCTTCATAGAGATAACAATTTCAGATTCAGATACATCTATTTCAGTATATGACTTTTCCTTTTAGATACAAGTAGGCACTAAATTTAAAAATCTGAATTTCATATAATGATGAGTTAGGTTGTACTAGATTTATTTACAACAGGGTTAATATGAAATTACACACTGTGTTAACAAAAGTTCCAAAATCAGAGGATAACTTGTCCGAGATTTCAAATCGAGACCAAATCTATTTGGATTTGTTTTAATATTCAGGGGGTTGAAAGTAAATTTCAAAACGTTGTTAATATGGAAATATCAAGTTGAAACGACACAAACGATAAAAAAAAAACTTTAGAAATTTTAGAATAAGTTTCAAATTATTACTATTAAAAAATAAATAAATAAACACCGAATAAAAGATAACTTGTCCGAGATTTCAAATCGAGACCAAATCTATTTGGATTTGTTTTAATATTCAGGGGGTTGAAAGTAAATTTCAAAACGTTATTAATATGGAAATATCAAGTTGAAACGACACAAACGATAAAAAAAACTTTAGAAATTTTAGAATAAGTTTCAAATTATTAGGTACTATTAAAAAATAAATAAATAAACACCGAATAAATTTTGTATTTAGAAACGAGAGGTCAACAAACGTTGATGACGGGATCAAGTGTACTTCTACTGATCTGTTCAGTGTTCATACTGATATTGTTCATGTTTACATGAGAGATAGGGAGATGTAATCCAAATTGCAGGTGCCTATGCCAAACGAAAAAGGTCTAATTTTCCATTACATTATTTTAAAAGTGTATTTCTTAGCTCCCACTTCCAATTTTATTTCTTTTAGAAAGTCCAGTATCAGTATTGCCATACTGATATTGTTCATGTTTACATGAGAGATAGGGAGATGTAATCCAAATTGCAGGTGCCTATGCCAAACGAAAAAGGTCTGATTTCCTAATGGCTTACCTTATTTTATAGTTGACTAGGGTTCTTTGTGGAACCCTAGTCAACCATAAAATGAGGTAAGCCATTATCTAATTTGGATGTCTAATATGAATCTAATTAATAATATTCTGATTTTCTATTACATTATTTTAAAAGTGTATTTCTTAGCTCCCACTTCCAATTTCTTTTAGAAAGTCCAGTATCAGTATTGGAATTTGGCCGAGCGCACTGTTTAGAAAGGACAGTTCAACACTTAGGTAACTGCAGGGAGCTCAGATTGAAATTTTGAACAGAGTATTTGATTGGTCAATTATCTATTGTTTTCAAAGCTTTCCTAATTTGTACACTCTGAATAAAAAAAATATTTATTTAAATAAGAGTATTAAAAGAAGAAGAAGAAGAAAAAAAAAAAGACATTGAGATCGAGATTAATCTGTCTTTCTAATAACATTGTAAACGAGTACATTTATTAAATTTTCTACGCGTGCACTCCCCGATAAATTTATTGGAAGTGCCCTATCTAGAGGAAGTTTGTTGGAGTTTATGTTGACGAAGATGATGCTTCATTTTCTAAATTTATCTTCAATTACTCTTTCTGTCAGCTTCGAAGGCTGAAGTTGTTTTGAGTTTTGTCTTGTTTATTTTCTCCTCATTAAACTACAAAAAGTCCCATTTGGAATACGTTATACATAGAGACCATACTAATAGGTAAAACTAAGTCTGTTGAATAAACGTATTCCTAGTTAGATTTTTTGGGGAAGCGACCGAAGACTTGTATGAGAAGTTATGCACTCACAGGATCAAATTTTTAGTAAATAAATCTCTTTAGTCAGACAAATTTAAGGGATATGCCCCCAATTTTAGGTACCTTGCTGCCTCGGCATCTAAAAAGAAAGTATAGAGAATGAAAATCAATGAAATTTGATAAAACTCAATAAAACAGGGACTTTTGCGGAGTTTATCCAAAAATTTTGCATTTCCTGGGAGTGAAACTTGTGCTGTGTCACGACTTCCTCCTCGCTTGTGATTTTAATTTTAGAAGCACACATGGTGTTTTCCTTCTATGAATAAGACGTCACATTTGGAGACTACAGAGCTACACACTTGACCCTCGATTTTATTACTTTGTAAAAATGCCAAAAAAAAAAAAAAAAAAAAAGAAAAAAGAAAAAAAGAAAGAAAGCAAGAAAGAAACAGAACGTAAACGCTGTGCTGTGCCAGTCAAACGTGACACAGATTTCCCGTCATGTCACAGAGGAGCGAGGTCTGTGAGAAATGCTCGAAACAGATTACAGATAATGAAGAAGATGTTTGTGTTGTTTGAACTTATTTGCGGATAGTGTGCGAAGATGCTTAACCAGCTTGGGAAGTTGCTGAAAGAAACTTCGCCGTTTGCACTTTGCAAATATTTTGACTAACAACTATTAGAAAATGACTTAGGACTTGGCCAATTCTTAGACAATAGCTGACAACAACACTATTAGAATAACAAGTATTTTCAAAATTTCAAATAAATAAGCAAAAATATAATATATTCCGCCTGAGATTGAACTTACGCCCTCCTGTTTACCAGGCGAGCACCTTTACTACTACGTCACCGACGTAGGGGAAGGGAAAGGATAATAATAAAAATATAGGGTAGACACCTAGGAATGAAATTGTATTAAAATTATGATGTAGGTAGATGGTTAAATAATTTTTAGAAATTAAAATTATAATATACGAGTAGGTAAGTGTAAAGTGCAGGCTATGAAAATTAGGTTATTAGCGTAATTTTAGTTGAGATTTTTAAGTCTGAGCTCTGAGTGAACATTTAAAGCAACACAAAAGCAATTTAGTTGATGTTATGATATTGTTAGAACGAAATGTGATTAGTAGCCACGAGCTCCACTAGATAATGTGATTAGTAGACATTAGTTCCACTAAAATGTGATTAGTAGACATGTAAGGGCAAGTTTCACCAACGACGTCAGTGGAGATTTTTTTTTTTTTTTTTTTTATTGAACCTACTAAGAGCGGTTATAGGTAATAGGTTGAGTTAGAAATAGTTGAAAACCTATGCGAATGTGTTGAAACACCTAATTTCAATGTTTTAATCAAAATAACTACAAAAAAGGTAATAAATAAATAAAAAATATCTCCAATGAAGTTGTTGGTGAAACCCATCTATTTGAATTAATAAACATAGCAAGTAGACGTAATTAAAGGTACCTACAATAATTATTAATGATACCACCGTTAGTGATGATTCGACCATTTTAGATTTTAGTATGTCAAAATAATTAATTGTATCTACAATAGAAAATGATGGAAAGAAGTGAAATTCAGATTTCATTTTTTACACAGTTGATATTTTTATTTAATTAAATAATTTCTTTGAACTCTTTTTTTAATCCATATTCATTGGTGCAACAGATTTTTTCCTATTGCCTAAAAGAAAAGACCTGCTAAAATCGACGGAAAAAAAAATCATTACTTATGACAAGAGATAAAACTGAATCATACCACCGTTAGTGATGATTCGACCATTTTAGATTTTAGTATGTCAAAATAATTAATTGTATCTACAATAGAAAATGATGGAAAGAACTGAAATTCAGATTTCATTTTTTACACAATAGACATTTTTATTTAATTCAATAATTTCTTTGAACTCTTTTTTTAATCCATATTCATTGGTGCAACAGATTTTTTCCTATTGCCTAAAAGACCTGCTAAAATCGACGAAAAAAAAATCATTTCTTAAGACAAGGGATAAAACTGAATTGGAAATTTCAAACTTACCACTTGGTTCATTTAATTTTGACGTGGAAGTTTTGGGCTCTTCGTGGGAGTCCTGAAGGGGCTTGTCTGAAAATCAAAGAAAACCAAAAAGATATATTTTAAAACTGCACTATAAATTAAATACGAGTGTAGAATTGAAACTAGAACTAGCTAGGTTAGAATTCAAGGGACAATAATACAAAAAATTTAAATATAAAATTGAGCTAAAATAGAGCCACCGGCTATTGAAACCGTTACTGTGCTATGGCCTGTTTATTGTACTAAATTTGATCACTAGGTACGCGTATACTTGATCATTCTTTGTGTGAAAGCTAGCAAAAGAAAATAACTAAAATAAAAAATGATAACGTCATGGTAGGTACCTCGTGTTTATGCGACATGCCTTGAGATGAAGGGGCAACATGCGATGGAGATCGTATGTTACCTGCAAAGTCAAAATCCTCCAAATCGGGAGAAGCATATTGAAACTTGTGTTTAACCCGAGGAGGGGATTTCACATGGACATCTAGAATTGGGGACAAACGTTCCTCGGAAATCTGAGATTTTCTTATCATATGAGTGGGTGATTTTTCAATTACCGTGATTAATTTTGACTGGGACGATTGATCTTCACTTGTTGAATCACTCAGTAATTTTTCTTCCGTGTCATCAAGCACAGATTTGGGATGGAGTAAGTTTGGGGATAAAGGGGATTTATCCAATTTTTCCTGATGAAGGTCGGAACTTTCAAGGGGGTGGTCACCTATGATTGAATCACTCTCATTTCGTATATTAACTATACTCAGTAATTTTTCTTCCGTGTCATCAAGCACAGATTTGGGATGGAGTAAGTTTGGGGATAAAGGGGATTTATCCAATTTTTCCTGATAAAGGTCGGAATTTTCAAGAGGGTGGTCACCTATGATTGAATCACTCTCATTTCGTGTAGTAACTATATCTGAGACGGCTAAAGCATCAATAATAACATTCCCTACGCTATCTCTGTGTCTTTAGGTTCTTCTACCTTTTCTTCTTTGGTAACCTCAAGTGCCACTGTCTTTGTTATGTAAACTTTGTCCTTAGGTTCTTCTACTTTTTCCAAATTTTCAACCTCAATTTCAACTTTATCTTTAGGTTCTTTTACCTTTTCTACTTTTGTGACACTTGACACTGTCTTTGTTATATCATCTTTGTCTGTAAGTCCTTCTACCTTTTCCACTTTTGTAATATCAAGTTCAACTTTGTCTTTAGGTTCTTCTACCTTTTCTTCTTTTGTAACCTCAAGTGCCACTCTCTTTGTTATGTCACTTTTGTCTGTAAGTCCTTCTACATTTTCCAT
>NW_007380220.1:0-21817 GCF_000475195.1 Diaphorina citri | reverse complement strand
CCTTCTCTACTGGTTTTGTGTCGTCAGGCTTTGTTACATCAACCTTGTCTACTGGTTTTGTGTCGTCAGGTTTTGTTACCTCGACCTTGTCTACTGGTTTTATGTCGTCAGGCTTTGTTACATCAACCTTGTCTACTGGTTTTGTGTCGTCAGGCTTTGTTACATCGACCTTGTCTACTGGTTTTATGTTGTCAGACTTTGTTACATCGACCTTGTCTACTGGTTTTGTGTCGTCTCGACCTTGTCTACTGGTTTTATGTCGTCAGGCTTTGTCACATCGACCTTATCTACAGGTTTTGTGTCGTCAGGCTTTGTTACATCGATCTTGTCTACTGGTTTTGTGTCGTCAGGCTTTGTTACATCGACCTTGTCTACTGGCTTTGTGTCATCAGGCTTTGTTACATCGACCTTGTCTACTGGTTTTGTGTCGCCAGGCTTTGTTGCATCGATCTTGTCTACTGGTTTCATGTCGTCAGGCTTTGTGTGTCGTCAGGCTTTGTTACATCGATCTTGTCTACTGGTTTCGTGTCGTCAGGCTTTGTTACATCGACCTTGTCTACTGGTTTTATGTTGTCAGACTTTGTTATATCGATATTGTCTACTGGTTTTGTGACGTCAGGCTTTATTGCATCGACCTTGTCTACTAGCTTTGTGTCGTCAGGCTCTATTGCATCGACCTTGTCTACTGTTTTTGTGTCGTCAGGCTTTGTTACCTCGACCTTGTCTACTGGTTTTATGTCGTCAGGCTTTGTCACATCGACCTTATCTACAGGTTTTGTGTCGTCAGGCTTTTTTACATCGACCTTGTCTACTGGTTTTGTGTCGTCAGGCTTTGTTACATCGATCTTGTCTACTGGTTTTGTGTCGTCAGGCTTTGTTACATCGACCTTGTCTACTGGTTTTGTGTTGTCAGGCTTTGTAACATCGATCTTGTCTACTAGTTTTGTGTCGTCAGGCTTTGTTAAATTGACCTTGTCTACCTGTTTTGTGTCGCCAGGCTTCGTTACATCGATCTTGTCTAATGGTTTTGTGTCGTCAGGCTTTGTAACATAGGTCTTGTCTACTGGTTTTATGTCTTCAGGCTTTGTTATATCGACCTTGTCTAAAGGTTTTGTGTCGTCTGGCTTTTCTAATTCAGGTGTTTTATCTCCTATAACTTAAAACATCATCTGTCATGATCACTGAGTCTACAATAACTTCACTTTCTTTGAATGGTAAACTTTTTGATTCATCATCATCATCATCATCAGTAGGTGGTAGAGACAAAGATGAGCTTTCTTCTTTCAAATTACTCAACACTTCTACTTCTTTTTCTATTTTGTGTTCAATATAATCTGTCAAACTTATCATGTCTGTTAGACTTTCAAACTCTAATTCGTTTCGATCCTCTGTCATTTTTTTCTGAATGTCTTTCTTTTGGTTCAAAATATCATCATCATCAATATTAACATGTGCATAATCTTTGCTCAAACTTTCAACCTCTTTATTTATTTTTAAGGCAACATAGGCAGTTTTGAACGCACCACCTTTTATTGTTGTCGAACTAATTTGCTGACGTATAGCTCCAGTGGCAGGTCGACTGTAGGAATATTCTTTTTTAGTTACACTAACTTCTGGTCGTTTGGACGGGCTCCGAGTTACTTCTGCCTTTATGTGTGTGCCTTTAGCAGCTGACGAGCGTACAGTGCCAGAAGAGGTACGTGTTTCTTTCTGAACATACTGTCCTTGCTTTATTTCTTTGGTGAATTTCCTAGGACTGCTTGTATCCTTTTTGCCAACTACAGATTTTGTCTTACTAGCTGAAGCACTTTTTTCGCTACTTTCCTTTTTAAATGAAGGCTCTGTGCTCAACGATTTATTCCTGAAATCTGTAACAGTTCTCTCGGACGTTACCACAGAATTATTAGAAGACATTGGTCTGGAGGTCTTGGAAATTTCTGTTGCGAATTTATCAGTTTTAAATCTCAAAGGTCGATCAGCTGATTCTCGAGCACTTGAACTTTTTTGAACAACTTGTTTACCAGTTTTTGTTTTGTCAATCGGTTTTCTTTTGGAGATGTGTTTCTCCATTGCTTCTTTAGATAGCTCATTCAATTTTTTACAATCAACATCATTTATTCCTTCAGCTGGTATACTTTGAGATAGTGTTATTTTTAAAACATCATCTGTCATGATCACTGAGTCTACAATAACTTCACTTTCTTTGAATGGTAAACTTTTTGATTCATCATCATCATCATCAGTAGGTGGTAGAGACAAAGATGAGCTTTCTTCTTTCAAATTACTCAACACTTCTACTTCTTTTTCTATTTTGTGTTCAATATAATCTGTCAAACTTATCATGTCTGTTAGACTTTCAAACTCTAATTCGTTTCGATCCTCTGTCATTTTTTTCTGAATGTCTTTCTTTTGGTTCAAAATATCATCATCAATATTAACATGTGCATAATCTTTGCTCAAACTTTCAACCTCTTTATTTATTTTTAAAACCTTTGTTACCTCGACCTTCTCTACTGGTTTTGTGTCGTCAGGCTTTGTTACATCAACCTTGTCTACTGGTTTTGTTATATCGACCTTGTCTACTGGTTTTGTGTCGTCAGGCTTTGTTACCTCGACCTTGTCTACTGGTTTTATGTCGTCAGGCTTTGTTACCTCGACCTTGTCTACTGGTTTTATGTCGTCAGGCTTTGTTACATCAACCTTGTCTACTGGTTTTGTGTCGTCAGGCTTTGTTAAATTGACCTTGTCGACCTGTTTTGTGTCGCCAGGCTTCGTTACATCGATCTTGTCTAATGGTTTTGTGTCGTCAAGCTTTGTAACATAGGTCTTGTCTACTGATTTTGTGTCTTCAGGCAAGCAGCATGATGAGATGTGATGGGTATAAAAATAAAATAAGAATAAAAAGCCAACTGTGAATAGTTACTTCAAGTATAAGATCTGTTTAAAAGTTAAAACTCATAATTACCTACTAAAGCACACCAAAACAATTTTGACCTCTGTTACATCAACCTTGTCTAATGGTTCTTTGTCGTCAGGCTTTTNNNACCTTGTCTACTGGTTTCGTGTCGTCAGGCTTTGTTACATCGACCTTGTCTACTGGTTTTATGTCGTCAGACTTTGTTATATCGACCTTGTCTACTAGCTTTGTGTCGTCAGGCTTTATTGCATCGACCTTGTCTACTGTTTTTGTGTCGTCAGGCTTTGTTACCTCGACCTTGTCTACTGGTTTTATGTCGTCAGGCTTTGTCACATCGACCTTGTCTATAGGTTTTGTGTCGTCAGGCTTTGTTACATCGATCTTGTCTACTGGTTTTGTGTCGTCAGACTTTGTTACATCAACCTTGTCTACTGGCTTTGTGTCGTCAGGCTTTGTTACATCGACCTTGTCTACTGGTTTTGTGTCGTCAGGCTTTGTTACATCGATCTTGTCTACTGGTTTCATGTCGTCAGGCTTTGTTACATCGACCTTGTCTACTGGTTTTATGTCGTCAGGCTTTGTTATATCGATCTTGTCTACTGGTTTTGTGTCGTCAGGCTTTATTGCATCGACCTTGTCTACTAGCTTCGTGTCGTCAGGCTTTATTGCATCGACCTTGTCTACTGTTTTTGTGTCGTCAGGCTTTGTTACCTCGACCTTGTCTACTGGTTTTGTGTCATCAGGCTTTGTTACATCGATCTTGTCTACTGGTCTCGTGTCGTCAGGCTTTGTTACCTCG
This sequence comes from Diaphorina citri, assembly GCF_000475195.1. NCBI lineage: Eukaryota > Metazoa > Arthropoda > Insecta > Hemiptera > Psyllidae > Diaphorina > Diaphorina citri. The sequence goes on along the minus strand of NW_007380220.1, from coordinate 18,101 downwards.
ACTTTCTCCACTGGTTTTGTGTCGTCAGGCTTTGTTACATCCATCTTGTCTACTGGTTTTGTGTCGTCAGGCTTTGTTACATCGATCTTGTCTAATAGTTTTGTTACGTCAACTTTGTCTTTAGGTTCTTCTACTTTTTCCGATTTTGCAAACTCAATATCAACTCTGTCTTTAGGTTCTTCTATGATTTCTACTTTTGTAACCTCAAGTGCCACTGTCTTTGTTATGTCACCTTTGTCTGTAAGTCCTTCTACATTTTCATTTTTTGTAATATCAAGCTCTACTCTGTCTTTAGGTTCTACTACTTTGTCTTTAGGTTCTTCTACCTTTTCAAATCTTGTGATATCCAGTTCAAACACCTCCATCTTGTCATCTTTGTCTTTAGGTTCTTCTACCTTTTCTGATTTCATAACCTCAAATTCTACTTTGTATTTAGGTTCTGCTAACTTTTCTAACTTAGTAATCTGAAGTTCAACTGTCTTCGTTATGTCAACTTTGAGTTCAGCTTCTTTTGTATCTTCAAGTTCAAATTTGTTTTCAGTTTGGTCTATGTTTTCTACTTTTGGAACGTCTATCTTTTCTACTTCGCGTTTTGTGTCGTCAAGCTCTTCTATTTCAGGTGTCTTATCTGTAGTGACCTTTGTTACAACGACTTTATCTACTGGTTTTGTTTCGCCTAGCTTCGTTGCATCGAACTTGTCTAGTACTTTTTTGTCATCAGGCTTTATTGAATCGACCTTGTCTACTAGTTTTGTATTGTCAGGCTTTGTTGGATCGACCTTGTCTACTAGTTTTGTGTTGTCAGGCTTTGTTATATCGACCTTGTCTACTGGTTTTTTGTCGTCAGGCTTTGTTACCACGACTTTGTCCATTGGTTTTGTGTCGTCAGACTTTATTATATCGATCTTGTCTACTGGTTTTGTGTCGTCAGGCTTTGTTACATCGACCTTGTCTACTGGTTTTGTGTCGTCAGGCTTTGTTACATCGATCTTGTCTACTGGTTTTGTGTCGTAAGGCTTTATTGCATCGACCTTGTCTACTAGTTTTGTGTAGTCAGGCTTTGTAACATCGATCTTGTCTACTAGTTTTGTGTCGTCAGGCTTTGTTATATCGATCTTGTCTACTGGTTTTTTGTCGTCAGGCTTTGTTACCTCGACTTTCTCCAATGGTTTTGTGTCGTCAGGCTTTGTTACATCAACCTTGTCTACTGGTTTTGTGTCGTCAGGTTTTGTTATATCGACCTTATCTACTGGCTTTGTGTCGTAAGGCTTTGTTACATCGATCTTGTCTAAAGGTTTCGTGTCGTAAAGCTTTTCTAATTCAGGTGTTTTATCTGCTATAACCTTTGTTACCTCGACCTTCTCTACTGGTTTTGTGTCGTCAGGCTTTGTTACATCAACCTTGTCTACTGGTTTTATGTCGTCAGACTTTGTTATATCGATCTTGTCTACTGATCGACCTTGTCTACTGGTTTTGTGTCGTCAGGCTTTGTTATATCGACCTTGTCTACTGGTTTTATGTCGTCAGGCTTTGTTACATCGACCTTGACTAATGGTTTCGTGTCGTCAGGCTTTTCTAATTCAGGTGTTTTATCTGCTATAACCTTTGTTACCTCGACATTCTCTACTGGTTTTGTGACGTCAGGCTTTGTTACATCGACCTTGTCTACTGGTTTTGTGTCGTCAGGTTTTGTTATATCGACCTTTTCTACTGGTTTTGTGACGTCAGGCTTTGTTATATCGATCTTGTCTACTGGTTTTGTGTCGTCAGGTTTTGTTATATCGACCTTTTCTATTATATTTAGGTTCTTCTACCTTTTCTTCTTTGGTAACCTCAAGTGCCACTGTCTTTGTTATGTAAACTTTGTCCTTAGGTTCTTCTACATTTTCCAAATTTTCAACCTCAATTTCAACTTTATCTTTAGGTTCTTCTACCTTTTCTACTTTTGTGACACTTGACACTGTCTTTGTTATATCATCTTTGTCTGTAAGTCCTTCTACCTTTTCCACTTTTGTAATATCAAGTTCAACTTTGTCTTTAGGTTCTTCTACCTTTTCTTCTTTTGTAACCTCAAGTGCCACTCTCTTTGTTATGTCACTTTTGTCTGTAAGTCCTTCTACATTTCCCACTTTTGTAATATCAAGTTCAACTTTTGTCAGATCGACCTTGTCTACTGGTTTTGTGTCGTCAGGCTTTGTTATATCGACCTTGTCTACTGGTTTTATGTCGTCAGGCTTTGTCAGATCGACCTTGTCTACAGGTTTTGTGTCGTCAGGCTTTGTTATATCGACCTTGTATAATGGTTTTGTGTCGTCAGAATTTGTTACATCGACCTTGTCTACTGGCTTTGTGTCGTCAGGCTTTGTTACATCGACCTTGTCTAATGCGTCTTTGTCGTGAGGCTTTTCTAATTCGGTTGTCTTTTCTGACTTGACCTTTGTTACATCAACCTTGCCTAATGGTTCTTTGTCGTCGGATTTTTCTACTTCGGGTGTCTTTTCTGCCTTGATTTCTACCTCTTCTTCTTTTGTAACCTCAAGTGCCACTCTCTTTGTTATGTCACTTTTGTCTGTAGGTCCTTCTACCTTTTCCAGTTTTGTAAGATCAAGCCCTACTCTGTCTTTAGGTTCTTCTACCTTTTCCATTTTGGTAATCTCAAGCTCAATTTTGTCTTTAGGTTCTACTACCTTTTCTACTTTTGTAACCTCAACTGTCTTCGTTATGACAACTTTGTGTGTAGCTTTTTCTAATTCAGTAATATCAAGTTCAACTTTGTCTTTAGGTTCTTCTACCTTTTCTAATCTTGTGATATCCAATTCAAACATCTCCGTCTTGTCATCTTTGTCTTTAGGTTCTTCTACCTTTTTTACCTTGTCTAATGGTTCTTTGTCGTCAGGCTTTTCAACATCGGGTGACTTATCTGCCTTGACCTTTGTTACATCAACCTTGTCTAATGCTTCTTTGTCGTCAGATTTTTCTACTTCGGGTATCTTAGTTGCAGTGAACTTTGTTACATCAACCTTGTCTAATGGTTCTTCTTCGTCAGGCTTTCCTACTTCGGGTGTCTTAGTTGCAGTAAGCTTTGTTACATCAACCTTGCCTAATGGTTCTTTATCGTCAGATTTTTCTACTTGGGATGCCTTGGTTTCAGTGATCTTTGTTACATCAACCTTGTCTAATGGTTCTTTGTCGTGAGGCTTTTCTATATCGGGTGTCTCATCTGCCTGTACCTTTGCCTACGTGAGGGAATTCATTCATACAATGGGATAGTTGCATGATTTCATTCGTTGATCTTGAAGAGTCTTGATTTTCAAGTAGTAGGTAGGTACTGCAAAAACGTTTATTTTCAAGTCCGGTAAAGGCCAGAGTTGTTCCAAATTTTCATATGTACCTAAAATCGACCTTGTCTACTGGTTTTGTGTCGTCAGGCTTTGTTAAATCGATCTTGTCTAATGGTTTTGTGTCGTCAGGCTTTGTTACATCAATCTTGTCTGCTGGTTTTGTGTCGTCAGGCTTTGTTACATCGATCTTGTCTACTGGTTTTGTGTCGTCAGGCTTTGTTATATCGACCTTGTCTACTGGTTTTGTGTCGTCAGGCTTTGTTATATCGACCTTGTCTACTGCTTTTGTGTCGTCAGGCTTTGTTACATCGACCTTGACTAATGGTTTCGTGTCGTCAGGCTTTTCTAATTCAGGCTACATCAACCTTGTCTAATGGTTCTTTGTCGTCAGGTTTTTCTACATCGGGTGACTTATCTGCCTTGACCTCTGTTACATCAACCTTGCCTAATGGTTCTTTGTCGTCAGGCTTTTCTACTTCGGGTGTCTTAGTTGCAGTGACCTTTGTTACATCAACCTTGTCTAATGGCTCTTTGTCGTCAGGTTTTTCTAATTCAGGTGTCTTATCTGCCTTGACCTTTGTTACATCAACCTTGTCTAATGGTTCTTTGTTGTCAGATTTTTCTACTTCGGGTATCTTAGTTGCAGTGAACTTTGTTACATCAACCTTGTATACTGGTGCTTTGTCGTCGGGCTTTTCTAATTCGGGTGTCTTAGTTGCAGTAACCTTTGTTACATCAACCTTGTCTAATGGTTCTCTGTCGTCAGGCTTTTCTATATCGGGTGTCTTATCTGCCTTGACCTTTATTACATCAACCTTGTCTAATGGTTCTTTGTCGTCAGGCTTTTCAAAATCGGGTGATTTATCTCTACTGGTTTTGTGTCGTCAGGTTTTGTTATATCGACCTTTTCTACTGGTTTTGTGACGTCAGGCTTTGTTACATCGACCTTATCTACTGGTTTTGTGTCGTCAGGTTTTGTTATATCGACCTTTTCTACTTGTTTTATGACGTCAGGCTTTGTTACATCGACCTTGTCTACTGGTTTTGTGTCGTCAGGCTTTGTTATATCGACCTTGTCTACTGATTTTTTGTCGTCAGGCTTTGTTACCACAACCTTGTCTACTGGCTTTGTGTCGTCAGGCTTTGTTACATCGATCTTGTGTTTTTTGTCGTCAGGCTTTTCAACATCGGGTGACTTATCTGCCTTGACCTTTGTTACATCAACCTTGTCTAATGGTTCTTTGTCGTCGGGTTTTTCTCCTTCGGGTGCCTTGGTTTCAGTGATCTTTGTTACATCAACCTTGTCTAATGGTTCTTTGTCGTCAAGATTTTCTACATCGGGTGTCTTATGTACCTTGACCTTTGTTACATCAACCTCGTCTAATGGTTCTTTGTCGTCAGATTTTTCTACATCGGGTGACTTATCTGCCTTGACCTCTGTTACATCAACCTTGTCTAATGGTTCTTTGTCGTCAGGCTTTTCTATATCGGGTGTCTTATCTGCCTGTACCTTTGTTACATCAACCTTGTCTAATGGTTCTTTGTCGTCAGATTTTTCAACTTCGGGTATCTTAGTTGCAGTGAACTTTGTTACATCAACCTTGTATACTGGTTCTTTGTCGTCAGGCTTTTCTACTTCGGGTGTCTTTTCTGCCTTGACCTTTGTTACATCAACCTTGTCTAATGGTTCTTCTTCGTCAGGCTTTTCTACTTCGGGTGTCTTAGTTGCAGTGACTTTTTTTACATCAACCTTGTCTATTGGTTTTTTGTCGTCAAGCTTTTCAACATCGGGTGACTTATCTGCCTTGACCTTTGTTACATCAACCTTGTCTAATGGTTCTTTGTCGTCAAGTTTTTCTACTTCGGGTGTCTTAGTTGCAGTAACCTTCGTTACATCAACCTTGTCTAATGGTTCTTTGTCGTCAGGTTTTTCTAAATCAGGTGTCTTATCTGCCTTGACCTTTGTTACATCAACCTTTTCTAATGGTTCTTTGTTGTCAGGCTTTTCTACTTCGGGTGTCTTATCTACCTTGACCTTTGATACATCAACCTTGTCTAACGTTTCTTTGTCGTCGGGCTTTTCTACTTCGGGTGTCTTATATACCTTGACCTTTGTTACATCAACCTTGTCTAATGGTTCTTTGTCGTCAGGCTTTCCTACTTCGGGTGTCTTAACTACCTTGACCTTTGTTACATCAACCTTGTCTAATGGTTCTTTGTCGTCAGGCTTTCCTACTTCGGGTGTCTTAACTACCTTGACCTTTGTTACATCAACCTTGTCTAACGGTGCTTTGCCGTCGGGCTTTTCTACTTCGGGTGTCTTATCTACCTTGACCTTTGTTACATCAATCTTCTCTAATGGATGTTACATCAGCCTTGTCTAACAGTGCTTTGTCGTCGGGCTTTTCAACATCGAGTGACTTATCTGCCTTGACCTTTGTTACATCAACCATGTCTAATGGTTCTTTGTCGTCAGGTTTTTCTACTTCGGGTGCCTTGGTTTCCGTGATCTTTGATACATCAACCTTGTCTAATGGTTCTTTGTCGTCAGGCTTTTCAACATCGGGTGACTTATCTGCCTTGACCTTTGTTACATCAACCTTGTCTAATGGTTCTTTGTCGTCAGGTTTTTCTCCTTCGGGTGCCTTGGTTTCAGTGATCTTTGTTACATCAACCTTGTCTAATGGTTCTTTGTCGTCAGGCTTTTCTATATCGGGTGTCTTAGTTGCAGTGACCTTTGTTACATCAACCTTGTCTAATGGTTCTTTGTCGTCAGGTTTTTCTAATTCAGGTGTCTTACCTGCCTTGACCTTTGTTACATCAACCTTGTCTAATGGTTCTTTGTCGTCAGGTTTTTCTACATCGGGTGACTTATCTGCCTTGACCTCTGTTACATAAACCTTGTCTAATGGTTCTTTGTCGTCAGGCTTTTCTACATCGGGTGACTTATCTGCCTTGACAACTGTTACATCAACCTTGTCTAATGGTTTTTCGGGTGTCTTATCTACCTTGACCTTTGATACATCAACCTTGTCTAACGGTGCTTTGTCGTCGGGCTTTTCTACTTCGGGTGTCTTAGTTGCAGTGACCTTTGTTACATCATCCTTGTCTAATGGTTCTTTGTCGTCAGGCTTTTCAAAATCGGTTGACTTATCTGCCTTGAACTTTGTTACATCAACCTTGTCTAATGGCTCTTCTTCGTCAGGCTTTCCTACTTCGGGTGTCTTAGTTGCAGTGACCTTTGTTACATCAACCTTGTCTAATAGTTCTTTGTCGTCAAGTTTTTCAACATCGGGTGACTTTTCTAATGGTTCTTTGTCGTCAAGTTTTTCTACTTCGGGTGTCTTAGTTGCAGTGACCTTTGTTACATCAACCTTGTCTAATGGTTCTTTGTCGTCAGGTTTTTCTAATTCAGGTGTCTTATCTGCCTTGACCTTTGTTACATCAACCTTGTCTAACGGTGCTTTGTCGTCAGGCTTTTCTTCTTCGGGTGTCTTATCTACCTTGACCTTTGTTACATCAACCTTTTCTAATGGTTCTTTGTCATCAAGTTTTTCTACTTCGGGTGTCTCAGTTGCAGTGACCTTTGTTACATCAACCTTGTCTAATGGTTCTTTGTCGTCAGGCTTTCCTACTTCGGGTGTCTTAACTACCTTGACCTTTGTTACATCAACCTTGTCTAATGGTTCTTTGTCGTCAGGCTTTCCTACTTCGGGTGTCTTAACTACCTTGACCTTTGTTACATCAACCTTGTCTAACGGTGCTTTGTCGTCGGGCTTTTCTACTTCGGGTGTCTTATCTACCTTGACCATTGTTACATCAATCTTTTCTAATGGTTCTTTGTCGTCAAGTTTTTCTACTTCGGGTGTCTTATCTACCTTGACCTTTGTTAAATCAACCTTGTCTAATGGTTCTTTGTCGTCAGGCTTTCCTACTTCGGGTGTCTTAACTACCGTGACCTTTGTTACATCAGCCTTGTCTAACAGTGCTTTGTCGTCGGGCTTTTCAACATCGAGTGACTTATCTGCCTTGACCTTTGTTACATCAACCTTGTCTAATGGTTCTTTGTCTTCAGGTTTTTCTACTTCGGGTGCCTTGGTTTCGGTAATCTTTGTTACATAAACCTTGTCTAATGGTTCTTTGTCGTCAGGCTTTTCAAAATCGGGTGACTTATCTGCCTTGACCTTTGTTACATCAACCTTGTCTAATGGTTCTTCTTCGTCAGGCTTTCCTACTTCGGGTGTCTTAGTTGCAGTGACCTTTGATACATCAACCTTGTCTAATGGTTCTTTGTCGTCAGGCTTTTCAACATCGGGTGACTTATCTGCCTTGACCTTTGTTACATCAACCTTGTCTAATGGTTCTTTGTCGTCAGGTTTTTCTCCTTCGGGTGCCTTGGTTTCAGTGATCTTTGTTACATCAACCTTGTGTAATGGTTCTTTGTCGTCAGGCTTTTCTATATCGGGTGTCTTATGTACCTTGACCTTTGTTACATCAACCTTGTCTAATGGTTCTTTGTCGTCAGGCTTTTCTATATCGGGTGTCTTATGTACCTTGACCTTTGTTACATCAACCTTGTCTAATGGTTCTTCTTCGTCAGGCTTTCCTCCTTCGGGTGTCTTAGTTGCAGTGACCTTTGATACATCAACCTTGTCTAATGGTTCTTTGTCGTCAGGCTTTTCAACATCGGGTGACTTATCTGCCTTGACCTTTGTTACATCAACCTTGTCTAATGGTTCTTTGTCGTCAGGTTTTTCTCCTTCGGGTGCCTTGGTTTCAGTGACCTTTGTTACATCAACCTTGCCTAATGGTTCTTCGTCGTCAGGTTTTTCTACATCGGGTGACTTATCTGCCTTGACCTTGACCTTTGTTACATCAACCTTGTCTAATGGTTCTTTGTCGTCAGGTTTTTCTAATTCAGGTTTCTTATCTGCCTTGACCTTTGTTACATCAACCTTGTCTAATGGTTCTTTGTTGTCAGGCTTTTCTACTTCGGGTGTCTTATCTACCTTGACCTTTGTTACATCAACCTTGTCTAACGGTGCTTTGTCGTCGGGCTTTTCTACTTCGGGTGTCTTATCTACCTTGACCTTTGTTACATCAACCTTGTCTAACGGTGCTTTGTCGTCGGGCTTTTCTACTTCGGGTGTCTTATCTACCTTGACCTTTGTTACATCAACCTTGTCTAACGGTGCTTTGTCGTCGGGCTTTTCTACTTCGGGTGTCTTATCTACCTTGACCTTTGTTACATCAACCTTGTCTAACGGTGCTTTGTCGTCGGGCTTTTCTACTTCGGGTGTCTTATCTACCTTGACCTTTGTTACATCAATCTTTTCTAATGGTTCTTTGTCGTCAAGTTTTTCTAATTCAGGTGTCTTATCTGCCTTGACCTTTGTTACATCAACCTTGTCTAATGGTTCTTTGTCGTCAGATTTTTCTATTTCGGATATCTTAGTTGCAGTGAACTTTGTTACATCAACCTTGTCTAATGGTTCTTTGTCGTCAGGTTTTTCTACATCGGGTGACTTATCTGCCTTGACCTTTGTTACATCAACCTTGTCTAATGGTTCTTTGTCGTCAAGTTTTTCTAATTCAGGTGTCTTATCTGCCTTGACCTTTGTTACATCAACCTTGTCTAATGGTTCTTTGTTGTCAGGCTTTTCTACTTCGGGTGTCTTATCTACCTTGACCTTTGATACGTCAACCTTGTCTAACGGTGCTTTGTCGTCGGGCTTTTCTACTTCAGGTGTCTTATCTTAGTTGCAGTGACTTTTGTTACATCAACCTTGTCTAATGGTTCTTTGTCGTCAGGTTTTTCTAATTCAGGTGTCTTATCTGCCTTGTCCTTTGTTACATCAACCTTGTCTAATGGTTCTTTGTCGTCAGATTTTTCTATTTCGGGTATCTTAGTTGCAGTGAACTTTGTTACATCAACCTTGTCTAAAGGTTCTTTGTCGTCAGGTTTTTCTACATCGGGTGACTTATCTGCCTTGACCTCTGTTACATCAACCTTGTCCAATGGTTCTTTGTCGTCAGGCTTTTCTATATCAGGTGTCTTATCTGCCTTGACCTTTGTTACATCAACCTTGTCTAATGGTTCTTTGTCGTCAGGTTTTTCTAATTCAGGTGTCTTATCTGCCTTGACCTTTGTTACATCAACCTTGTCTAATGGTTTTTTGTTGTCAGGCTTTTCTACTTCGGGTGTCTTATCTACCTTGACCTTTGTTACGTCAACCTTGTCTAACGGTGCTTTGTCGTCGGGCTTTTCAACATCGAGTGACTTATCTGCCTTGACCTTTGTTACGTCAACCTTGTCTAACGGTGCTTTGTCGTCGGGCTTTTCAACATCGAGTGACTTATCTGCCTTGACCTTTATTACATCAACCTTGTCTAATGGTTCTTTGTCGTCAGATTTTTCTATTTCGGATATCTTAGTTGCAGTGAACTTTGTTACATCAACCTTGTCTAATGGTTCTTTGTCGTCAGGTTTTTCTAATTCAGGTGTCTTATCTGCCTTGACCTTTGTTACATCAACCTTGTCTAATGGTTCTTTGTCGTCAGATTTTTCTATTTCGGGTATCTTAGTTGCAGTGAACTTTGTTACATCAACCTTGTCTAAAGGTTCTTTGTCGTCAGGTTTTTCTACATCGGGTGACTTATCTGCCTTGACCTCTGTTACATCAACCTTGTCAAATGTTTCTTTGTCGTCAGGCTTTTCTACTTCGGGTGTCTTAGTTGCAGTGACTGCCTTGACCTCTGTTACATCAACCTTGTTTAATGGTTCTTTGTCGTCAGGTTTTTCTATATCGGGTGTCTTATCTGCCCGTACCTTTGTTACATCAACCTTGTCTAATGGGTCTTTGTCGTCAGGCTTTTCTATATCGGGTGTCTTATCTGCCTTGACCTTTGTTACATCAACCTTGTCTATTGGTTCTTCTTCGTCAGGCTTTTCTACTTCGTGTGTCTTAGTTGCAGTGACCTTTGTTACATCAACCTTGTCTAATGGTTCTTTGTCGTCAGATTTTTCTACAACCTTGTCTAATGGTTCTTTGTCGTCGGGCTTTTCTACTTCGGGTAGTTTCTGAATCTCAAATACAGGTGTCTTATGAACTGTGGCCTTTGCAAAGTCGTCTTTTTCAACTGACTTTCCAACTATAAGTTGGGATGCCTCATCAAATGTGACTTTTGTGACATCGTCTTTGTCAACTTTCTTTTCAACTTCATGTCCAGGTGTCTTAGCAACTCTGACCTTTGTCAAGTCGTATTTATCAACTGGTTTTTCAACTTCATGTTCAGGGGTCTTAGCACCTGTCACCTTCGTCAAGTCGTCTTTGTCAACTGGCTTTTCAACCTCACGTTCAGGTGTCTTAGCAACTGTGACCTTTGTCGATTCGTCTTTGTCAACTGGCTTTTCAACCTCATGTTCAGGTGTCATGTCAACTGTTACCTTTGTCAAGTCTGCTTTGTCAACTGGTTTTAGATCGACTGGCTTTTCAACCTCATGTTCAGTCGTCTTAGCAACTGTGACCTTTGTCAAGTCTGCTTTATCAACTGGTTCTAGATCAACTGGCTTTTCAACCTTATGTTCATGTGTCTTAGCAACTGTGACCTTCGTCAAGTCTGCATTGTCAACTGGTTTTAGATCAACTGGCTTTTCAACATCATGTTCAGGTGTCTTGCAAACTGTGACCTTTGTCAAGTCGTCTTTGTCAACTGGCTTTTCAACCTCATGTTCAGGTGTCTTATCACCCGCGACCTTTGTCAAGTCGTCTATGTCAACTGGTTTGTCAACCTCATTATCAGTCGTCTTAGCAACTGTGACCTTTGTCAAGTCTGCTTTATCAACTGGTTCTAGATCAACTGGCTTTTCAACCTCATGTTCAGGTGTCTTGTCAACTGTGACCTTCGTCAAGTCTGCATTGTCAACTGGTTTTAGAACAACTGGCTTTTCATAACCTTGTCTAACGGTGCTTTGTCGTCGGGCTTTTCTACTTCGGGTGTCTTATCTACCTTGACCTTTGTTACATCAATCTTTTCTAATGGTTCTTTGTCGTCAAGTTTTTCTAATTCAGGTGTCTTATCTGCCTTGACCTTTGTTACATCAACCTTGTCTAATGGTTCTTTGTCGTGAGGTTTTTCTAATTCAGGTGTCTTATCTGCCTTGACCTTTGTTACATCAACCTTGTCTAATGGTTCCTTGTTGTCAGGCTTTTCTACTTCGGGTGTCTTATCTACCTTGACCTTTGATACATCAACCTTGTCTAACGGTGCTTTGTCGTCGGGCTTTTCTACTTCGGGTGTCTTAACTACCTTGACCTTTGTTACATCAACCTTGTCTAACGGTGCCTTGTCGTCAAGTTTTTCTACTTCGGGTGTCTTAGTTGCAGTGACCTTCGTTACATCAACCTTGTCTAATGGTTCTTTGTCGTCAGGCTTTCCTACTTCGGGTGTCTTATCTACCTTGACCTTTGATACATCAACCTTGTCTAACGGTGCTTTGTCGTCGGGCTTTTCTACTTCGGGTGTCTTAACTACCTTGACCTTTGTTACATCAACCTTGTCTAACGGTGCCTTGTCGTCAAGTTTTTCTACTTCGGGTGTCTTAGTTGCAGTGACCTTCGTTACATCAACCTTGTCTAATGGTTCTTTGTCGTCAGGCTTTCCTACTTCGGGTGTCTTATCTACCTTGACCTCTGTTACATCAACCTTGTCTAACGGTGCCTTGTCGTCGGGCTTTTCCACTTCGGGTGTCTTAACTACCTTGACCTTTGTTACATCAATCTTTTCTAATGGTTCTTTGTCGTCAAGTTTTTCTACTTCGGGTGTCTTAGTTGCAGTGACCTTCGTTACATCAACCTTGTCTAATGGTTCTTTGTCGTCGGGCTTTTCTACTTCGGGTGTCTTATCTACCTTGACCTTTGTTACATCAATCTTTTCGAATGGTTCTTTATCGTCATGTTTTTCTACTTCGGGTGTCCTAGTTGCAGTGACCTTTGTTACATCAACCTTGTCTAATGGTTCTTTGTCGTCGGGCTTTTCTACTTCGGGTAGTTTCTGAATCTCAAATACTTCAGGTTTCTTATCAACTGCGACCTTTATCATGTCTGTTCTGTCTACTGGCTTTTCAACTAAATGATCAGGTGTCCTATCCACTGTGATCTTTGTCAACTCCTCTATGACTGCAGGTTTTAGATCAACTGGCTTTTCAACCTCATGTTCAGGTGTCTTAGCAACTGTGACCTTTGTCAAGTCTGCTTTGTCAACTGGTTTTAGATAAACTGGATTTTCAACCCTATCTTCAGGTTTCTTATCAACTGCGACCTTTATCATGTCTGTTCTGTCTACTGGCTTTTCAACTAAATGATCAGGTGTCCTATCCACTGTGATCTTTGTCAACTCCTCTATGACTGCAGGTTTTAGATCAACTGGCTTTTCAACCTCATGTTCAGGTGTCTTAGCAACTGTGACCTTTGTCAAGTCTGCTTTGTCAACTGGTTTTAGATAAACTGGATTTTCAACCCTATCTTCAGGTTTCTTATCAACTGCGACCTTTATCATGTCTGTTCTGTCTACTGGCTTTTCAACTAAATGATCAGGTGTCCTATCCACTGTGATCTTTGTCAACTCCTCTATGACTGCAGGTTTTAGATCAACTGGCTTTTCAACCTCATGTTCAGGTGTCTTAGCAACTGTGACCTTTGTCAAGTCTGCTTTGTCAACTGGTTTTAGATAAACTGGATTTTCAACCCTATCTTCAGGTTTCTTATCAACTGCGACCTTTATCATGTCTGTTCTGTCTACTGGCTTTTCAACTAAATGATCAGGTGTCCTATCCACTGTGATCTTTGTCAACTCCTCTATGACTGCAGGTTTTAGATCAACTGGCTTTTCAACCTCATGTTCAGGTGTCTTAGCAACTGTGACCTTTGTCAAGTCTGCTTTGTCAACTGGTTTTAGATAAACTGGATTTTCAACCCTATCTTCAGGTTTCTTATCAACTGCGACCTTTATCATGTCTGTTCTGTCTACTGGCTTTTCAACTAAATGATCAGGTGTCCTATCCACTGTGATCTTTGTCAACTCCTCTATGACTGCAGGTTTTAGATCAACTGGCTTTTCAACCTCATGTTCAGGTGTCTTAGCAACTGTGACCTTTGTCAAGTCTGCTTTGTCAACTGGTTTTAGATAAACTGGATTTTCAACCCTATCTTCAGGTTTCTTATCAACTGCGACCTTTATCATGTCTGTTCTGTCTACTGGCTTTTCAACTAAATGATCAGGTGTCCTATCCACTGTGATCTTTGTCAACTCCTCTATGACTGCAGGTTTTAGATCAACTGGCTTTTCAACCTCATGTTCAGGTGTCTTAGCAACTGTGACCTTTGTCAAGTCTGCTTTGTCAACTGGTTTTAGATAAACTGGATTTTCAACCCTATCTTCAGGTTTCTTATCAACTGCGACCTTTATCATGTCTGTTCTGTCTACTGGCTTTTCAACTAAATGATCAGGTGTCCTATCCACTGTGATCTTTGTCAACTCCTCTATGACTACAGGTTTTAGATCAACTGGCTTTTCAACCTCATGTTCAGGTGTCTTGGCAATCGTGACCTTTGTAAAGTTTGCTTTGTCAGATGGCTTTTCAACATCATGTTCAGGTGTCTTAGCAACTGTGACCTTTGTAAAGAATTCTTTGTCAAATGGCTTTTCAAATTCATGTTCATGTGTCTTAACAACTATGACCTTTGTCAAGTCTGCTTTATCAACTGGTTCTAGATCAACTGGCTTTTCAACCTTATGTTCATGTGTCTTAGCAACTGTGACCTTTATCAAGACGTCTTTGTCAAATGGCTTTTCAACCTCATGTTCTGGTGTCTTATCAACTGTGACCTTTGTCAAGTTGTCTTTGTCAACTGACTTTTCAACTACATGTTCAGGTGTCTTAGCAACTGTGGCCTTTGTCAAGTCTTCTTTGTCAACTGGTTTTTCAACCTCATGTTCAGATGTCTTAGCAAATGTGACCTTTGTCAAGTCGGCTTTGTCAACTGGTTTTAGATCTACTGGCTTTTCAACCCCATGTTCAGGTGTCTTGTCAATTGTTACCTTTGTCAAGTCTGCATTGTCAACTGGTTTTAGATCAACTAGCTTTTCAACATCATGTTCAGGTGTCTTGTCAACTGTGACCTTCGTCAAGTCTGCATTGTCAACTGGTTTTAGAACAACTGGCTTTTCATCATCATGTTCAGGTGTCTTGCAAACTGTGACCTTTGTCAAGTCGTCTTTGTCAACTGGCTTTTCAACCTCATGTTCAGGTGTCTTAGCAACTGTGACCTTTGTCAAGTCGTCTTTGTCAACTGGCTTTTCAACCTCATGTCCAGGGATCTTAGCAATCGTGACCTTTGTCAAGTCTTCTTTGTCAACTGGTATTTCAACTACATGTTCAGGTGTCTTATCAACTGTGGCCTTTTTCAAGTCATCTTTGTCAACTGGCTTTTCAACCTCATGTTTAGGTGTCTTAGCAACTGTGACCTTTGTCAAGTCTGCTTTGTCAACTGGCTTTTCAACCAGGAGTCTTAGCAACTGTTCAGGTGTCTTGTCAACTGTGGCCTTTGTCAAGTCTTCATTGTCAACTAGCTTTTCCACATCATGTTCAGGTGTCTTGTCAACTGTGACCTTCGTCAAGTCTGCATTGTCAACTGGTTTTAGAACAACTGGCTTTTCAACATCATGTTCAGGTGTCTTGCAAACTGTGACCTTTGTCAAGTCGTCTTTGTCAACTGGCTTTGCAACCTCATGTTCAGGTGTCTTAGCAATTGTGACCTTTGTCAAGTCTGCTTTGTCTACTGGTCTTATATCAACTGGCTTTCCAACCTCAGGTGTCATATCAACAGATGTCATATCAACTGTGACCCTTGTCATCTCTTCTTTATCAACTGGTTTTTCAACTTCATGTTCAGGGGTCTTAGTAACTGTCACCTTCGTCAAGTCGTCTTTGTCAACTGGCTTTTCAACCTCCTGTTCAGGTGTCTTAGCAACTGTGACCTTTGTCAAGTCTGTTTTTTCAACTGGCTTTTCAACCTTTGTTCAGGTGTCTTAGCAACTGTGACCTTTGTCAAGTCGTCTTTGTCAACTGGCTTTTCAACCTCATGTTCAGGTGTCTTATCAACCGCGACCTTTGTCAAGTCGTCTATGTCAACTGGTTTGTCAACCTCATTTTCAGGTGTCTTAGCAACTGTGACCTTTGTCAAGTCTGTTTTGTCAACTGGCTTTTCAACCTCATGTTCAGGTGTCTTAGCAACTGTGACCTTTGTCAAGTCTGTTTTTTCAACTGGCTTTTCAACCTTATGTTCAGGTGTCTTGTCAACTGTTACCTTTGTCAAGTCTGCTTTGTCAACTGGCTTTTCAATCTCATGTTCAGGTGTTTTGGCAACTGTGACCTTTGTCAAGTCGTCTTTGTCAACTGGCTTTTCAACCTCATGTTCAGGTGTCTTATCAACCGCGACCTTTGTCAAGTCGTCTATGTCAACTGGTTTGTCAACCTCATTTTCAGGTGTCTTAGCAACTGTGACCTTTGTCAAGTCTGTTTTGTCAACTGGCTTTTCAACCTCATGTTCAGGTGTCTTATCAACCGCGACCTTTGTCAAGTCGTCTATGTCAACTGGTTTGTCAACCTCATTTTCAGGTGTCTTAGCAACTGTGACCTTTGTCAAGTCTGTTTTGTCAACTGGCTTTTCAACCTCATGTTCAGGTGTCTTATCAACCGCGACCTTTGTCAAGTCGTCTATGTCAACTGGTTTGTCAACCTCATTTTCAGGTGTCTTAGCAACTGTGACCTTTGTCAAGTCTGTTTTGTCAACTGGCTTTTCAACCTCATGTTCAGGTGTCTTAGCAACTGTGACCTTTGTCAAGTCGTCTTTGTCAACTGGCTTTTCAACCTCATGTTCAGGTGTCTTAGCAACTGTGACCTTTGTCAAGTCTGTTTTGTCAACTGGCTTTTCAACCTCATGTTCAGGTGTCTTAGCAACTGTGACCTTTGTCAAGTCGTCTTTGTCAACTGGCTTTTCAACCTCATGTTCAGGTGTCTTAGCAACTGTGACCTTTGTCAAGTCTGTTTTGTCAACTGGCTTTTCAACCTCATGTTCAGGTGTCTTAGCAACTGTGACCTTTGTCAAGTCTGTTTTTTCAACTGGCTTTTCAACCTTATGTTCAGGTGTCTTGTCAACTGTTACCTTTGTCAAGTCTGCTTTGTCAACTGGCTTTTCAATCTCATGTTCAGGTGTTTTGGCAACTGTGACCTTTGTCAAGTCGTCTTTGTCAACTGGCTTTTCAACATCATATTCAGGTGTCTTGGCTACTGTGACCTTTGTCAAGTCTGCTTTATCTACTGCTTTGAGGTCTACTGGCTTTTCAACCTCATGGTCCAGTGTCTTGGCAGCTGTGACCTTTGTCACGTCGTCTTTGTCTACTGGTATTAGATCATCTGTGACCTTTATCAAGACGTCTTTGTCAAATGGCTTTTCAACCTCATGTTCAGGTGTTCTATCAACTGTGACTTTTGTCAAGTCGGCTTTGTCAACTGGCTTTTCAACTTCACGTTCAGGTGTCTTAGCAACTGTAACCTTCGTCAAGTCGTCTTTGTCAACTGGCTTTTCAACCTCATGTTCAGGTGTCTTAGCAACTGTGACCTTTGTCAAGTCGTCCTTGTCAACTGGCTTTTCAACCTCATGTTCAGGTGTCTTATCAACCGCGACCTTTGTCAAGTCGTCTATGTCAACTGGTTTGTCAACCTCATGTTCAGGTGTCTTAGCAACTGTGACCTTTGTCAAGTCTGTTTTGTCAACTGGCTTTTCAACCTCATGTTCAGGTGTCTTGTCAACTGTTACCTTTGTCAAGTCTGCTTTGTCAACTGGCTTTTCAATCTCATGTTCAGGTGTTTTGGCAACTGTGACCTTTGTCAAGTCGTCTTTGTCAACTGGCTTTTCAACATCATATTCAGGTGTCTTGGCTACTGTGACCTTTGTCAAGTCTGCTTTATCTACTGCTTTGAGGTCTACTGGCTTTTCAACCTCATGGTCCAGTGTCTCGGCAGCTGTGACCTTTATCAAGTCGTCTTTGTCAACTGGCTTTTCAACCTCATGTTCAAGTGTCTTGGCAACTGTGACCTTAGTCAAGTCGTCTTTGTCAACTGGCTTTAGATCAACTGGTTTTTCAACTACATGTTCAGTTGTCTTAGCAACTGTGACCTTTGTGAAGTCGTCTTTGTCAACTGGTTTTAGATCTACTGGCTTTCCAACCTCATGTTCAGGTGTCATATGAACTGACTTTTCAACTTCATGTTTAGGTGTCTCGTCAACTGGGTCAAGTCGTCTTTGTCAACTGGTTTTAGATCTACTGGCTTTCCAACCTCATGTTCAGGTGTCATATCAACTGTGACCTTTGTCAACTCTTCTTTGTCAACTGGTTTTTCAACTTCATGTTCAGGTGTCTTATCAACTGTGACCTTTGTCAAGTCGTCTTTGTCAACTGGCTTTTCAACATCATGTTCAGGTGTCTTAGCAACTGTGACCTTTGTCAAGTCTTCTTTGTCAACTGGTTTTATATTTACTGACGTTTCAACTTCATGTTCAGGTGTCTTATCAACTGTGACCTTTGCCAAGTCGTCTTTGTCAACTGGTTTTAGATCTACTGGCTTTCCAACCTCATGTTCAGGTGTCATATCAACTGTGACCTTTGTCAACTCTTCTTTGTCAACTGGTTTTTCAA
>NW_007380219.1:27390-28276 GCF_000475195.1 Diaphorina citri | reverse complement strand
AAATTTCAAAATTGAAATAAAATATAATAATTAAAATAAAACAAAAATGTTTGAAACCCTCTCTCGCCGAAAAAAAAATGCTAACATTCGGGTAAATTTACATGTCCCCTTTCACTAATTATTTTCTCTCCCTGGTTCCTCCCAATCATAATGACAATAATAATAATATCAATAATAATATGGGATCTCACGCACATCACATACTCGGGAGGTACCCTCAGCCTCCCATAAAAATAGAAAAAGTTTATTAAATTTAAGCAGTTTTAAAAACCTACTGTATTTTTATTATGAATTTCAAAGGTATGGCACGGCACCCTTGCTAAAAAAACGTGGTTAATTATGTTTTTTTTTTTTCAAAATTCCCCTTCAATGCGTCAAAGAGCAACAAGTCTGAAGTAACGGACACGTGGTTTAATTTTTTTTTTTTTTTTTTTTTTTTTTTCAAAATTCCCCTTCAATGCGTCAAAGAGCAACAAGTCTGAAATAACGAACATTCACAATTCTATACATACATAGACAGTAAGTTCCAGTAAGCACGCCCCCGCGCCGGTGTCTCTGCTCAATGCAGACTTACCAGAAAACAGGAAATATGTATAGTGATGACTAGATAGCCGCCTCTGGTGCCTAATTTTGAATAAAAACTCCGCTTATCAACTCATCACAGTTCATTAGAATACATGAATGTTCATTGGTAGAGAATGCCTTAGGCATTAACCCCACCCTTGATCAAACTTTATTTTGTATTTATATTGTTACCATCTGTATCTGTAAATAAAGTTTGATCCAATTGTGTAATAATAATAATAATAATAATAATAATAATAATAATAATAATAATAATAATAATAATAATAATAATAATAATAATAATAATAATAATAATAAT
>NW_007380219.1:0-26708 GCF_000475195.1 Diaphorina citri | reverse complement strand
GATGAAATTTGGTATGCTATCCCGGTACGGTCCAAGGACGCGACTGTACCAATTTGGTAAAAATCGGATAGTCACCCATCCTGATGTTAACCAAAGTCATTGTTGCTTAACCCTTATTTCGTATACACGGTAAGAGACATCGAAAACATTTGGTCATTTGGATGTGAATATTCTAATCAATGTGATTTTTCACGCCGAATCGAATGGTGCTACTTTTAGTACTGTTTGACTTACGGTTGAGAAGTTGCGGGTTCGATACTTCCCTGTGTCGACAAATTTCCCTTTTATTCGTGAACCGTTACTAAATGAGCACGTGAATAGTCTATCCCATGTGATTTTTTACGCGGAATCGAATGGTGCTACTTTTAGCACTCTCTGACTTAGAGTTGAGAAGTTGCGGGTTCGATACTCAAATGTAATAGAAAGTCGTGTGATGTTCACACCAGATTTTTTTCTTTCAACTAATGGTACTTATTACATATACTCGTATATCTATGGGTACATAGATATACGCTCGTGGTAGAATTGGTAGATGGATTTATCCGAGTTCTAAGTTATCCCCAATGGTTTGCCCCAGACTGTCTCAGACCTAAAGAAAGAGCTGTACCTACAGCCCTACACGCATTAGGCACAAACAGCATTGAAATAATTAAAATTTAATTTAATACCTATATTTTATACTAAAAATTTTGTTAGGTACCGGCAAAACATGTAGCTACATCATATAAGAATCAGCTCATGGTAATAGCGTACTTGCATGAATGCACTAACTGCACCCATGTAACTGCAAGCGTACTATAATGATAGCACCAGCATTCATGAATGAATTTAATATTCTCTAGTAAATAGTAAATATTTGATAGTACTCGCTCGTACTACGCTACGTAGCCCATAGTAAAATACTATGTACTAGATATTCTCTCTGACTTAGAGTTGAGAAGTTGCGGGTTCGATACTCAAATGTAATAGAAAGTCGTGTGATGTTCACACCAGACTTGAACAACTTTGCTCTTTTCTTCTGTCTGGGATGTAAATTATGCATAATCTATTATATGTGTCGTAACTGTTCACTTCCCCCTCATCATCACCATTTCTGCGAATCTCTAGAACAGGACGGTTGCAGAACAGCAGATTGCAAAAAAGTGAATCAAGTTCTATTTCTTCAAATTATCTTTTGGTCAAAATCAAAATTTTTCCGGGGACAATTTTTTTTTCTTTCAACTAATGGTACTTATTACATATACTCGTATATCTATGGGTACATAGATATACGCTCGTGGTAGAATTGGTAGATGGATTTATCCGAGTTCTAAGTTATCCCCAATGGTTTGCCCCAGACTGTCTCAGACCTAAAGAAAGAGCTGTACCTACAGCCCTACACGCATTAGGCACAAACAGCATTGAAATAATTAAAATTTAATTTAATACCTATATTTTATACTAAAAATTTTGTTAGGTACCGGCAAAACATGTAGCTACATCATATAAGAAACAGCTCATGGTAATAGCGTACTTGCATGAATGCACTAACTGCACCCATGTAAGTGCAAGCGTACTATAATGATAGCACCAGCATTCATGAATGAAATTAATATTCTCTAGTAAATAGTAAACATTTGATAGTACTCGCTCGTACTACGCTACGTAGCCCATAGTAAAATACTATGTACTAGATATCCTCAAAGGAACAAGTACCCATTATGTACATATTTGCAATAATGGTACTTACCTACTGCAATTATTTACATTCATAGGAAACAACAGGCGAGGCGTGGTGAAGTGAGAAAGGTGGTTTGCGGTTTTTCAACGTGAGATCCGTTCATAGTCTGTAGAAGATGATAGAAGGCCGGTTCTATATCACTAAAGCAGGGGTGTCTCACTCAACCTGCATATCGATAGCGAGCCATTTTTCCAAATGCTGATGCTGACCCAAAGTGAGCCACACGTGATTGCAAGGCAGGTAAAAAAAAAAAAAAAAACACCTATTGAGACCCTTTAAAGCTGGTCCCTTTTTTGACGAACTTCAAGGCTGGTCCATTTTTTTTTTTCTTCTTTTTACGGTTGTGAGCTTGCCG
This sequence comes from Diaphorina citri, assembly GCF_000475195.1. Classification (NCBI taxonomy): domain Eukaryota; kingdom Metazoa; phylum Arthropoda; class Insecta; order Hemiptera; family Psyllidae; genus Diaphorina; species Diaphorina citri. The sequence goes on along the minus strand of NW_007380219.1, from coordinate 24,633 downwards.
CCAGCCCACGATTGGGCTTCGCGGACTGTGAGTTTGACATGCTTGCACCAAAGATTACCGGATATTAATAATAAACATATTACCTACAATTTTACAAAATGATTTTTCTACAAATTTGAACCAATAAGTGTTAAGCAGCTGCACAAACTGCATAGTTGCATTCACTATCGAGGGAGAATAAATTTGATCACGAAACACACCTTATCTTTGGTAAACTACTTAGATATTAGTTTTAGTTAGTGATGTGCCTTTTCAAAAATAGGTATGTACTTTACCCACTAAGTCTTTAATTATTGGTAGGTACAACGTACACTTTTTCAACTGGACACGAAATGATATTATAGGTTTTGAAGTAGATATTTGCTACATTGAAACTTCGTTTACATAGTACATGCTCTTAAATTAAGAACTTACCCATATTTCCAGTTTGCTCGAGAAAATTTAAAACAAAACTAAAATAAAAACTATATTTTTAAAATATAAATTCACAGTATATCCGGTGGTCAGAGGAAAATATTAAATATTAGTAAAATTATTTTTTAACTTTGTTATTATTATTATTATTGAAGTTTTTTCATTTATTCTTTTGATTTTCACAGTATAATGAATCTGAATCTAAAGATTTTAGTAATTTTATTACTAAATAAAGTTCTTAAAAATAATTATAATTATGAGAAAAATTAATTTACATTTTAAATAGAAACAAAACAATCGATAGAAAAATTAAAATTCGAAAAATAATCTAATTGGTTTTGAGAAAAATGCAACCAAAAAATAATAATAGTAGTAATAATAATAAAAAACAACCAAATCTATTTTATTTTGTTCTTCTTTTCTTCTCATTCCTTATTCGTCCGAACTTCAAAGTTAGAGTCCACCTCCAAATTTTTGTCTTGTCTGTATTTTAGGATAAGAACAGAACTAATAGGTAAAAAATGCAGTTTTAGCCAAAACTTGAACCAGTTTTGCGAGTCATTGACGTTTGAGTTTTGGCTAATATATTTCCCCTCATGCTTCTCTCTGAAAACTTCTTCCTATATCTAGATATAAGATGCTTTGCTATTTTTCTTTAAAAAATACTGCTGCTAACAGGCAATATTTCATAGAAGGGTTTATTGATTTAAATGGATTATGTTTTATTGTTTATATGTGTAGGAAGTATGTAGTAATAGAAAATGTAGGTACGTATAGCATATAAAACAGAAATTTTAATAACATATTTATCTCCTAACGAATAACGACGAACTTATTTCCCATAATCGATTTCATGAACACTTTTGGAAATATTTTTTAGATTTACCTACCTAGGGCACCTTCATAGGTGGGTGCATAAAAGTAAAAAATGTGCCTTTATAGTTAATAGATACCGATATCTTGTAGCTGTAACTGGCTTAACTCGAATTTAGAAAATGTAGGTACGTATAGCATATAAAACAGAAATTTTAATAACATATTTATCTCCTAACGAATAACGACGAACTTATTTCCCATGATCGATTTCATGAACACTTTTGGAAATATTTTTTAGATTTTCCTACCTAGGGCACCTTCATAGGTGGGTGCATAAAAGTAAAAATGTGCCTTTATAGTTAATAGATACCGATATCTTGTAGCTGTAACTGGCTTAACTCGAATGGCTTGAGGATTTTAAAGTATACAATATTTAAAATCAACGAAGTAATTAATACCTGTATTTTAGTATCTAATTTAGATATAGATTCTCATATGTATACTTATTGGACGTAGGTATAAAATATTTATGTCTTTCAGGTATGTATTTTCAATTTTAATATTCTGTAAGGTAGGTAATTATCATTTTATTGTTATTACTAGATATTACTCTTATCGTTATAATAATTAATTCCCAAGTAGGTATTTTAAATATAAAAAAAGAAAGACATAATTGATTTTATTTATAGTTCGTATGTGTATAGCAAAGCACGGGCACAGTGCTGTGCTGTTATCTGTTACTAAATTGTAAATTGTACTCGATAAAGATATGGGATCTGTGTTCTGTGTCCATAATTTAGTGCCTGGACTATGAGCGGAGAGTCTGGTGATCATTATTATCATTTCAACTCTCAGCAAGAAATTCACGAGGACCAACCAGTCACCCAGTGTCAGGCCAATTTCCCCTCTTTTAAATCTAGCTCTAACTAGCTTTTCGTATTAGCTTCAGAAAGATTGTTTCGAAAAGAGAGGAAAAAAATAATAATGCACGTCTCCCTCTCTCTGTATCAATCTTTCAGAAGAATTAGGAACCTTCGGTGCCGGTTAAGTTTTACATTGGGCTTTGTACACCGGAGGCAAAGGTTTAGGGTTCGATGCCAGAGATTCCTGATAGATTTGACTTTTTTTTCAGCTCCGTTGCTATGGTAGCAGATGGTAGCTATTCACAAAAAAAAATAATAATAATCGGTTAAGTTTTACATTGGGCTTTGTACACCGGAGGCAAAGGTTTAGGGTTCGATGCCAGAGATTCCTGATAGATTTGACTTTTTTTTTCAGCTCCGTTGCTATGGTAGCAGATGGTAGCTATTCACAAAAAAAAAAATAATAATAAAAAAAATAAGGGGCTCTTATCTTCTCTACAAATAGGTAATTTCGAACGATCACCTAGTTATTTTCTGTAAATTAGGAATGTATGAACTTGGGTCTTTCGAAAGACACCTATAGTATGTAAAGTGATTAGATATTATTTACTTTAGAGTGACTTTCTAATGGACATCTTGTAGATCAGCCATCACCTCATTAATGGTTTCATAAAACTGGTAATAAGTACTTACTTCCTTTCAATATCGAATAAAACGTGAACTCTTGAAATATGTTTTAACAATAATAACAAAATTCTGTGTTGAAATAATAATATTTTTATTATTTTGTATCATTAATTGTTACTTTACTTTTTATCGACAGTTATATTACCTAGACAATTGAAAATATTAAGTTCTTCAATATTATTTAAAATATTTGTGACAAGTCTCATTTTATAGCAGGTTTCTCTATAAACATTTTGAACTCGATTTCTTATTGAAATATGTTCACATTGTCATGAGAAAAATGTTATTGAACGATAATTGGGTAGCCGCTTTTTACAATGGACATTTGTCTTGAAAAGGTACTTTACACAAGAAGCACAAGTTAGCAAATATGGGACACGAATCGAAACATACCGCTTTTATCCTTGAAATAAGATTGCCCCAAGACATCCTCAAGCTCTTCTTTAATTCAGATAAAATCTAGTCTTCCAATATAGGAGACAAATGAGAGGAATGCAGCAGATACCTGTGTACTGTGTATCCAGTAGTTATCCATTTGTGAAAATGACATCCCCACCAATAAAAGTCTTTCATTGGTGCAAAATGATATCTCCACCAATAAAAACTCTTTCATTTGTGAAAATGACATCTCCACTAATAAAAACACTTTCATTTGTGAAAATGACATCTCCACCAAAATGTAATAAGACATAGATCTGATAGGTACTCGTATTTCATTTAAGGCTGAACGTACTTATGAAATAATACGTAAATATTTCAATGGAGAAACACAGAGCGGTATTCGCGTTGGGCGAGTGGTGCCGTTCAGGGCCAATATGGACGGCACGTCCATGTCGGCAGGTCGAAAAATTTAACACAGTTGCTCAAGTGACGAATACAATCATTAATTTTTAGCATAGCCTAATAGAATAGATTGTCAAAGCAAATCAAAAATAATTATGAAAATATGACGGTTTTTGATGTCCCCATGAAATACCTTGATTTGTGTCCACATCGAGGCCACCTTCCATATTATTTTTATAGTATTATTATTATAGGTACGAGTACATATTTTAGTTTTGATTAAAGTTTCTTTAATTTTAAAGACAAAATATTTTTCCTGTTATTGTTTTGCGAGAAAATGAGAAAACAGTTATATTTTATTAGACATTAATACAAATATCTACTCAATGATGACTGTTTAGTTGATTAGATTGGTAGATACCCCCTCATACACAGTTATTCTGTTAGGGTCTTGTGTGGGTAGGTACGAATTTTGTGTTCTTTTTTACCTACCTATATATTGAGCTGTTGACCATGTTTGCCAAGCTGCATTGAAATGGGCCTCGCGCCCTTCAGTGCCCTATTTTATTAACATTTTTTAGTGAATCGATAGATTTCTCACGATCGTAATAATTTAATTGATTTATAATCCAAATTGTTCCCTACTATGTAGGTATAATAATAATTATAATTTTATTGTTACTATTCCCACGTTTGTAGAAACCCTTTGGGTACCATGAGATTTTTGAAATACATAAATGTCAAATGCTCTCTTTGTCTCTCTTATTATCAATTTATCAGTATTATTATAATTTAAAATTTGTTACGAGCGGGGTTATCCGTCCTTTGTACGGAAATAAGACGGAGATTGGACTGTAACATTCGATATTTCGAAACATTCATTTTCAGTCCCAGAGGCCATCAGGGCCGAAAGTCTAGATTCTAGATTCCATTTTTGGGTCTGAATTTCTACTAGGGCCACCCTAGTATTTACTGTGCGTTAGTAATTAATTGCCTGTATCGATATAAGTAACTTCTTCTAAATAGGTATGTACTTTACCCACTAAGTCTTTATTATTGGTAGGTACAACGTTACACTTTTTCAACTGGACACGAAATGATATTATAGGTTTTGAAGTAGATATTTGCCTACATTGAAACTTCGTTTACATAGTACATGCTCTAAATTAAGAACTTACCCATATTTCCAGTTTGCTCGAGAAAATTAAAACAAAACTAAAATAAAAACTATATTTTAAAAATAAATCACAGTATATCCGGTGGTCAGAGGAAAATATTAATTATTAGTAAAATTATTTTTAACTTTTTATTATTATTATTGAAGTTTTTCATTTATTCTTTTGATTTTCACAGTAAATAATGAATCTGAATCTAAAAGATTTTAGTAATTTTATTACTAAATAAAGTTCTTAAAAATAATTATAATTATGAGAAAAAATTAATTTAACATTTTAAAATAGAAACAAAACAATCGATAGAAAAATTAAAATTCGAAAAATAATCTAATTGGTTTTGAGAAAAATGCAACCAAAAAATAATAATAGTAGTAATAATAATAAAAAACAACCAAATCTATTTTATTTTGTTCTTCTTTTCTTCTCATTCCTTATTCGTCCGAACTTCAAAGTTAGAGTCCACCTCCAAATTTTTGTCTTGTCTGTATTTTAGGATAAGAACAGAACTAATAGGTAAAAAATGCAGTTTTAGCCAAAACTTGAACCAGTTTTGCGAGTCATTGACGTTTGAGTTTTGGCTAATATATTTCCCCTCATGCTTCTCTCTGAAAACTTCTTCCTATATCTAGATATAAGATGCTTTGCTATTTTTCTTTAAAAAATACTGCTGCTAACAGGCAATATTTCATAGAAGGGTTTATTGATTTAAATGGATTATGTTTTATTGTTTATATGTGTAGGAAGTATGTAGTAATAGAAAATGTGTAGATGTAGATAATCGTAATTGCTAGCAGTTAAAATTTAAGCTCTCAAATAGGTACATCATTATTAGGTTAAGGGCCTCGCTTTTGATGATCCAAGTTTCAGCCTTACGGTGTGTTTAGACATAGTCGACCGGCCGTCGATCGACGGGATGAATCTATGCTGTCGAGGCAGTGTGGACGGTTCAGTCGACATCGACGGACAGTGGACTATATGTGTGGAAACAACTTTGCAGACGATTGAAAACCATATTTGTAGGGTATGGGAGAGTGAGTAGTCAATGGATTCGAGCTTTCCTCTTAGCTGTGCTTAATACATAGGTACCTTTCCGTAATTTTCTTTATAATTGAGACCCAATTCATGTCCCCAAAAAATCTTGAAACACAAACTGTCGGTTCATTTTATTGCATTCAGGACTTCCTCTCACCTATGATCCAAACTACCTACTGTGAGAAAATATCATGAACTTTAGGCTATAAAAAATCTATTTGTCTTGGAGCAATGAAAATTGTACACTTTTTAATACCCATGTCTTTTAATGAGCAATAAATATTGTTTATTTTAAGGTAATGTTATTTATTTATTTGCACGCTAAGCAGCTAGGCCATGTATGGAGGAAAGCAATGTAATTGGGTGAACCGCTTTTTGGCGGTTTTCGGCTCTACTGACTTAACGTAAGGTAAGAGATGTCGAAAAAGTTATAAGAGAAGATCCCCAACTTTGAATAAAATACTTTTCATTACCATCGGAGTAACGGTTAGCTTTATTTCGACCTCATTCTGACAGTTTTAGACCGCTTTTTGTTGGGTTTCAGCTGTCTATATCCAAGAACGGAAAATTTTGGTTAGAAAATTTCCAGCCTGGCCGGGATTTGAAAGAGATGTCGAAAAAGTTATAAGAGAAGATCCCCAACTTTGAATAAAATACTTTTCATTACCATCGGAGTAACGGTTAGCTTTATTTCAACCTCATTTTGACAGTTTTAGACCGCTTTTTGTTGGGTTTCAGCTGTAATGACTAAATCGTTAGGAATCATCATCCATGCCTATATCCAAGAAAGGAAAATTTTGGTTGGAAAATTTCCAGCCTGGCCGGGATTTGAACCCAGCACCTTTGGTTTTCGGGTAATACAAAAAAAAAAAAATGTAAAATTGGGATGTGTTTAAAAAAACAAATAAAGGATGACATACAAGAATTTGCAAGCTAGGTAGGTAAAATTGGGATGTGTTTAAAAAAACAAATAAAGGATGACATACAAGAATTTGCAAGCTAGGTAGGTACATACATACATACATACATACATATTTTATTAACATTTTTTAGTGAATCGATAGATTTCTCACGATCGTAATAATTTAATTGATTTATAATCCAAATTGTTCCCTACTATGTATAATAATTTTATTGTTACTATTCCCACGTTTTTAGGTAGAAACCCTTTGGGTACCATGAGATTTTTGAAATACATACATAAATGTCAAATGCTTTCTTTGTCTCTCTTATTATCAATTTATCAGTATTATTATAATTTAAAATTTGTTACGAGCGGGGTTATCCGACTTTTGTACGGAAATAAGACGGAGATTGGACTGTAACATTCGATATTTCGAAACAGTCATTTTCAGTCCTAGAGGCCATCAGGGCCGAAAGTCTAGATGTCTAGATTCTAGATTCCATTTTTGGGTCTGAATTTCTACTAGGGCCACCCTAGTATTTACTGTGCGTTAAGTAATTAATTGCCTGTATCGACATAAGTAACTTCTTCTACAAAAAAAAAAAAAAAAAAAAAAATGTTCGAAGCACCCAATACCTACACAGAGACCCGAAGCCAACCAGGTATTATTATTATTATTTACTTTCCTTGTGCTATTACCTACTTAAGTAGCTGAACTAATCAAGTATAAGTTCTACTTTTAAGTCCATGATTTTGTTCGAATATATTCGGCATATTATATCTACATATATTTTTTTTAAACCTAAAACGGCCAGTTTAGGATCCGTTGGTGCTCTTATTATGTTCTCTTACGAACAGCTAAATATTTTGTATTGATATATTTGATATGTGTATTTTTTGTGGATATAATATAATAACTAATAACTATCAGTTTTGAAAACCAATGACCGTATTAAATTTATTAACATTTGTATCATGGCATCTTTTATCACAACTTGCCATGTAGATGTTAAGGAAAGTCGTGTGATCATCACACCAGATTTTAAAATCATAAGTTATTTTCGTTCTCAAATGCAATGTAGGTATTGTATACATATGTATATTCAAAACTTGCACAAGTTTTTTGAGACTTGCACAAAGACCTATTATTGCTTTTTTAGATGCGAATCTGGTTAAAAATATAAATCTATCCACGTTTTTCAGGAGAAGTACCTAGGCATGGACTGCTCTATCAAATTCGGTGGTGTTATTATTTTAACGAAAGTTTGACACTTTCGCTGCTGCCGTTGTGGTCACACGTGCTATTATGATTTTGGGGATCGTCTCTATAACTTTTCGATTAGTCAGTAGAGCCGAAAACTGCCGAAATGCCGTCAACCGCTGCATCGATCTTAAGCAAAAGTTTCGTGTTGTCATATTTTTAGAATACATAGTACCTACATACCTACCAAATTTCAAGTCTCTAGCTCTTACCGTTCTCGAGGTATTTTGTTTACAGACAGACATCACACTCACCAATGGCTGGAACTTTGGATTTTGGCTCTAGGGACCGCAAAACGTGTTTTGGCAGTATAAACTGACCATCGAAAATTTTGACCAAATACCTAGTTACTTTCCTTCCTATATGATAAGGAAAGTAAATAATATTAGGTGGCTGGAACTTTGGATTTTGGCTCTAGGGACCGCAAAACGTGTTTTGGCAGTATAAACTGACCATCGAAAATTTTGACCAAATACCTGGTTACTTTCCTTCCTATATGATAAGGAAAGTAAATAATAATAGGTATCTAATTAAAATAAAAGCCGTGCAATTATATTACTTTCGTTCAATTAAGGAAAAGAGAGCAGGTAAGTCAATATTATGTGGTGTTCTAGATCTAGAATATTCTAGAATCTAGATAACTCACCCAGAGAGAAAGGTCGGGTCGGTATGTACGAGAGTGCTACTTTTAGTGTTTTTGCTTCTACCACGTAAGTCAATATTATGTGGTGTTCTAGATCTAGAATATTCTAGAATCTAGATAACTCACCTAGAGAGAAAGGTCGGGTCGGTATGTACGAGAGTGCTACCTTTAGTGTTTTTGCTTCTACCAACCCTGATGTAAGTTTTTATTTTTTTGCTCCACAGCATCAGAGGGTCATTGCTCCCCGAAAAAAATAATAAAAGATCTAGAGAAGTTTTATTGTATTTTTGAGCTCAATTCGCATTTAGGTACTTATCCCAAGTTGCATTTAGGCGGACAAAACAATAAACCCATAAAACTTGGGCATTGTACTGATGCGTTTGTATTTTTTTTGTCTGAAGGACATTCCAAGATATTTTGCGGGCGATTATGACTCGCTCAGTACATAATAAGATGCAGGATTTGCGTTTTATCTTGGGTAGACATAAACATATCGCATGGCGATGATCATTTTTAAATCCCAAAGTAGGGCACAATGGCATGTACCTACATACCTATCACGTGAAAAACGAGTAGGCACGTATGTTCTGTATATCAATAAGTCAACCCGGCAATATTTGGATCCAATTTTACGTGGATTTTCCTCGCAATGGTTCTCCATCTCCAAGAAAAATCGTTATTTGGATCCAATTTTACGTGGATTTTCCTCGCAATGGTTCTCCATCTCCAAGAAAAATCGTTTGTTGATGATGATGATGATGATGATGATGATGATGATGATGATGATGATGATGATGATGATGATGATGATAATAATAATAATAATAATTATGTAGGTAGTTGAGCACTATTTGTGGATTTCTCTGGAGGACGATATTTGTGGGACAATCAACGTTATAGTTGATCTGAGCAAATCTAACTTTACTTAAGCGGTACTGAGTAAGTTACAGTAAAAGGAGAATAATAGTATGTCTGTTTGTCTGTACATAGGTAAGTAGTTGGCTAGGGGAAAAAATAAATGAAGCTGAAGTTCAAAAGAAGAATAGTATGTCTGTTTGTCTGTACATAGGTAAGTAGTTGGCTAGGGGAAAAAATAAATGAAGCTGAAGTTCAAAAGAAGTAATAGTATGTCTGTTTGTCTGTACATAGGTAAGTAGTTGGCTAGGGGAAAAAATAAATGAAGCTGAAGTTCAAAAGAAGTTTTTTTTTATGATACGTACGGGAAGTTACAAGGGTGACAGTGAAAATCTTTTACGGAGGGGACAGAGTACTTGAGATGACTTGAAGTCAAAGGAGCTTTTTCAACATCAAACAAGACGGAAAAGTTCTATACATTATAACATGTAGAGATTTTCAAATGCAATTCTTTGCTTAGATTGCTTACTACTTGAGTAATAGATGTAAATGTTATGAAAGAAGTCATTGGAGTGAACCTATTCCCTGCAATAAGGGGATCTGTCACAAAAACATGTATGTAAATTGTAAACTCGTACTTAGCCAGCGACCAGCGACGCGGCAATAGCTTCAGTCCCTAATTGATTACTGAAGTTAACGTGGTTCGTGGCTTCGTGGTTGGTATCTGAATGGGTGACAATCTGGGCGATCGGGTGCTGCTGGCTTCCCGATCTCACTCAGGCTGGATGAAGTTCATATGAGAAGGCGGGTAGCTTGATGCCAAGTGGAGGGTAAAACCCCCATCACTAAAAACCTTAGTAGGTAGTTAGTTATACCTACCTTGACAACTCCTTAAAAAATTTAGATCGATTGAAATACTTTTATCTCATATAATTTTATCCTCATATAATTTGAGAATTTGACCACAATAATAGTAGTAGCCTACTGCTGGAGTAAAGTGACTTTTCAGTCCTATGCGAGCAGTATAAATAAGCACTATTATTATTACTTTCTCATTACTAGTATAGCTCCGCTATAAATTAGTAATAGAAAGAGTAATAGAAATTAGTAATGATAATAATTTCTGAAATAGCATTTCTCACTTCCCTCTCGATGGAGCCATAATAAGGAAGCTCTTCAAAAATATGAATGCACACTTAGATACCTATATAAGTTCGTTGAAAACTATTCATTAGAATTCCGCCTACAAATTGAAGCAAGCACAGTCATTGGAGTGAACCTATTCCCTGCAATAAGGGGATCTGTCACAAAAACATGTATGTAAATTGTAAACTCGTACTTAGCCAGCGACGCGGACAGTTCCTAATTGATTACTGAAGTTAACGTGGTTCGTGGCTTCGTGGTTGGTATCTGAATGGGTGACAATCTGGGCGATCGGGTGCTGCTGGCTTCCCGATCTCACTCAGGCTGGATGAAGTTCATATGAGAAGGCGGGTAGCTTGATGCCAAGTGGAGGGTAAAACCCCCATCACTAAAAACCTTAGTAGGTAGTTAGTTATACCTACCTTGACAACTCCTTAAAAAATTTAGATCGATTGAAATACTTTTATCTCATATAATTTTATCCTCATATAATTTGAGAATTTGACCACAATAATAGTAGTAGCCTACTGCTGGAGTAAAGGGACTTTTCAGTCCTATGCGAGCAGTATAAATAAGCACTATTATTACTATTACTTTGTCACCCCGGGGGTTAGAGCTTTGATAGAGGGAACTGTAACTGCTAAGGTCTTATCGTCCCGAAAGCGAAGGTTTGATAGAGGAATACGTAGGTCAATAGAGGGATCTTCATTTGAGGGATTTTCATTTATTTTACTTCTAATTTACCTATCAATAAAATAAAAGTTTAAAAGTTCATTTAATATACCCATAAATTTAATCAAAATCTGATAAATGGACAGTTACGGCGAAGCAGATAGGTAAACTAAAAATATTTCTTAGTTCTATTCTATTCTATTATAGGACTGGTTGCTCCTCTCCCAAGAGAGTATGCAATTAACACTGCGACCTCTGTAGATCTATTGTGACCAGTATTTTTTCCCCTGCCCAAGCTGCTATACCCTGGCCTTGATGGAACCTAGAAGTACCCTCACTGGTATATTTCAACCTCCCCAGTTTCTCTAAAATTAACCTGCAGCACCTCTAAAGAGTCCGCATACTCAGGTTTATTCCAGAGAAAAGCTGTGAGTCCATAGACTATCCCATTAAGAGGATACCAAGAGGTGTCATCAAGGCCAGAGAGCTAGCTAAGGGCCCCTAAATTGTAGGGGTCAGATGAGGGATATTCAGGTACATAATTATGTCGTTGTACCCAACTTCCTGAGACGGACTTGACCATAGTCCCATTCAGGTACCCTCAAAAGAGCCAGTGTTATTGTCTGTGGCTTCACAGGGCTGGCTTTGTCTCAGTTTTACGTCCTCCAGCGAGACAAACCAGTATGGTAATAATAGGCAATAATAACTTTCTAGTGCAGCTATTGAAATGATCAAATAGATGATTTTATGTGATTTTTCACGATAGATGATCTTATGTGTAACTTTGAACTCTATCCGACTCATAGTTCAGGAGTTTCAGGTTCATGACTCGGTAAATTTAAATTAATTTACTGTTTTATTTTTAAAACAGGCATAAATAACTCTCTAATATAGCTATCAGAACCATCAAATAGGCGATCTTATGTGATTTTTCACGAGGAATATGAAAGTATAACTTTTATCTCTATACAACTCACAGTTCAGGAGTTACAGGTTCGAGACTCGGTAAATTCAAGTCAATTTACCTACTGTTTAATATTAAAAGTGGGCACTAAGAACTCTCTAGTGCTACTTTTAGAATTATCAAATAGTCTATCTTGTGTGATTTTTCACGAGAATTATGATGGTGTAACTTTGAGCTCTATCCGATTCACAGTTGACGAGTTCCAAACCATCCCATTTTAATGAATTGCACCTGTAACTGTAACTCTATTAATATAAAGTAGTGCCTTATTTAGACTGTCAGTTTAGAACAAGTTGTTCCATTACACCAACAGTTTAATAGAGCACCTCTTTGGGAAGAGGTAATGAAGAGAAAATTTTTTTTTTGGTAAATTTGTGTTTTTTTTTTTTTTTTTTTTTTTTTTTTTTTTTTTTTTTTACTAGGCCACGGTTCAAAAAAGCTTGAGAGGTATAGAAATTGAATTAGGAACCATCGAGCATGTTCTGTAACTGGATTAGTTCCCGTGATCATATTTGGTCATAATTAAATTTACTGGCATTTAGTACCAGCTTCCATGAACTAGAGTGTTTTAACTTGAGCAAAAGCCTGCTCACAGAAAATCTTGGTGGGCCCCAGGTTGAATATGGCTGTTCTAGACTTACTTGGCGGCGAACATCGTGACACTAGAAACATTCTTACCCTGTATGGAGGAAATTTATAAAGAAACAATGAATCGATAATTCCATGTTCGCCAAAAAATTCTCGGTGTGTACCTAAGTTTGATAAATATGTAGATAGCTAAATGCACCTTGGATAATGGGCATCCTGCATATATGTATACTGGACCAAACAGAAAGTCTCAAGATTATTATTATTTGGCAAATTTAGTCTGTGCAATTGGTTCTGCGTAGTTTTAGAACAGCTATTACTGGGTCTAGACATTTGCTCTTTAGTACTCTCGTCCCGTGAACCGTGAACTACATGAACGGAGGAACCAAACTTAAGGTGAGGGCGGAGAAATGCCTAATACATTTGTACGAATTATTTCTTTAGCAGTTAAAATGGAAGGATCATAATGAATGATTTACATTGTAGGTATTGATATGGAGTATAGAAAAGAATATAATATTATTTTCCATCACTCTATCATTAACACGTATATTGCATAAAAAAAAGAACGTCTTCTTAGTTGGAAGAACCAAATATTTTAATTGGAGAAAGACTGGTCTGTTCAAGATAGGTGTACCAAATATTTCATTCCAAGACCGAAGAGACAAAAATTAAAAGAAACAGGAGAAGAGTGAAGAGATTAGACTGTATAGCAAAATTTATTTTGGAGTGAATGCACCGAGTGTATAAGGAGAGGTGAGAGGGGTCAATTTAGGTGGTCCATTGGACCATAGGGTTATAAAGAGAAATATTCGGAAACAAAGATTGAGCTATAAACAAAATGGTATAAAAACAGTCTTCAGATGATCAGGCATGGCAAAGACGTGAAATGACTATCCTTTTGAAATAGTTACAAGTGCAAGTAGGTAGGCTATAATATAATTATTGATCTATATCACAAGACGTCCTACCTAGCTAGGTATGTATCTACGGCAAAATCATCCAAAAAGAATCTTTGGGAAATGATGCCTATAATAGATAGAAATCTGTATATCATACCAATCCTGGTTTCCTGGTGAAGGTACTTCAACCTCAAGAGATTTAAAGATTTGCATTTATGTGCCTATGTAGGTATACCTACCTAACTTCTATACAAACCACGACTTTCTATTGCATTTCCAAGTCCCAAGTCGCCGCGCGTGTTAGTCGTTTCCGACTTTCCCACAACTCTCCAATGTCTTGACAGCCACGACTTTCTATTGCATTTCCAAGTCCCAAGTCGCCGCGCGTGTTAGTCGTTTCCGACTTTCCCACAACTCTCCAATGTCTTGACAGGCCCTAGACCCTAAATTTTTGGAGTTTGACGTACATAAAGGAGAAAAATGAAGCTCGAGGGAGGGGGGGCCGGGCCCCCTCGGCCCCCCCCCCTAGACCCTAAATTTTTGGAGTTTGACGTACATAAAGGAGAAAAATGAAGCTCGAGGGAGGGGGGGCCGGGCCCCCTCGGCCCCCCATAAATACGGCCCTGCCTTTGTAGGTTGGTGGTACACCATCTAGGACTGGGACTGAAGAAGTGAAGAAAAAATGCATGATTTCGCGCATTAGATGTTCAACCTTCCCAGATCTTCCAACCACCCCTTTGCCTCCCCCACAAATTGGCCCCATAGTTTCTACTGCTACTGCCTTGAAAATATAAATTTACTTAATTCTGTAAACTGGGGTGTACACCATTGATTTGTAAAAATAAAAAATAAATAGGGTAAATTTATGTCTTTCACTAATTATTGTAAATTACAAAACAAGACCAATTTCATTGGTTCGCGTATGGTTAGATGTTCTAAATATTTATTATTGAATAACAAATAAAATATAGGTATGACAAAAGAGCGATTCGAATTTTCAAGTGAGAAAATCTGTATATCATACCAATCCTGGTTTCCTGGTGAAGGTACTTCAACCTCAAGAGATTTAAAGATTTGCATTTATGTGCCTATGTATATTGTATACCTACCTAACTTCTATACAAACGTAGTTAGATGTTCTAAATATTTATTATTGAATAACAAATAAAATATAGGTATGACAAAAGAGCGATTCGAATTTTCAAGTGAGCTATACAAACGTATTGTATAGGCAATAATTCAAAGCACACCTACAAAGAATTTACTCCTGGTGCTTTTACACGCAAGTTTATGGGTTTTAGTCACCGACACAACGCCAAAATGTAAAAGAAGATACCTAGGTATAGATTCCGAAAACTCCAAAAATCTATATAATACTTGTTTTGTTATTGAAACTTTTTGCATCAGACATCAGTTTTAGAGGTAACCTCGTAAATTTTAATTTTGTCTTTCGATTCTTTATAGCAGACTAAGAAGTTGACTATCTCCTATGGTACTTTTTCTGGGGTCTTATCATCGTCTGATCTGAAAAGTTTTGGCAAAACCACCTGCTGGTTTACCTGTTGGCGAGATGGTAGATTCATACGTCGTTTCCGACTTTCCCACAACTCTCCAATGTCTTGACAGCAACGATGTCGCGAACAAGTTTTTTGATGCTTGTAGAGCTGCTGAACATTTGGGCTGTGTGGTTGACCTACATCCTCCCAGTATGCCACTAGAATAAGACGGGCCCCGGTTTCTAAGATTTTCCTTCCCCAAGCTGATCTTCTCACTGTTTAAAGTCTCCCAGCCAGACAAAATAATACGTACAATATACGTACAGAGCATGGGCTAAAAATTTTTTATTTGGAACCAGAAGACCCTAAAACGGATATTTCCACTTCCACCCAATTCCCGATTTTGAAAATTTGACCTACTTATTGCAATACTTTCGATAAAAACGTTGTGTACCATCAAAAGGCTATATTTTGTAGTACCTAAACACTCCAAACACACATACCTAAACACAAACACCTAAACACTCCAAACACCTAAACATACAAAAAAAAAAAATAATAATCTTTTTTCACTGCTTACCTACTTCCAATCAGTCTCATTCTGGCAGGATAAACAAGGTATATTCTATTCTATTCTAAAAAATCTTTCATTTTCAAAAATACCTAAGTAAGTACCTACCTAACTACCTAGACTATAGTTTTCTTATACAATATTCGGCAATGTTTCACAGAAGAGAGCCCACAAGTTAGTTTTAAAGCTGGTAATAATAAAACAACTAAAAAAAAAAAAAAAAAAAACAAGAACTTATGGCGCTAAAGCTATCGCATCCAGTGACTCAACTGCAGGTTTTTTTAAAGAAATTTTCAACCGACCTGTGAAATATGAATCCTGTTATTTTAATCCTACTACTACCACTGCCGCCACCACAATCTGCTTAAATACAGCATGGCGTGCGAAAGATTTTCTGAATGAAAATACGTCCAGACTCTTGCCCCATCTCCGTTTCCGACACAGGCTCTTCCTAACCTCCCTCCTTCCCACCCATCGAACCATAATTTACAAAGTGACCCACATATTTCTTAAAATAAAATAAGACAAGACTTTCCTTTCCCCTCGACCCATCCTGTTCCTTTCATAACACAAAACTTGACAAAAGTCCTCTCAGCGTTTTAAGGTTTAGAGGTTAAAACAACTTTGAAAACTGCAACAGAATAAAAACTGCATGATAAAATAATGGCATCCTATACCACTTCGGTGTTTTGGTGTCCAAATGCAAAGTTTAATAATGAAATTATACTTAATGTGACAAAATGTGGGATACAAAGCTAAGTATGTCTCCGACTGGAGGTCTTTAAAACAACTTTGAAAACTGCAACAGAATAAAAACTGCATGATAAAATAATGGCATCCTATACCACTTCGGTGTTTTGGTGTCCAAATCCAAAGTTTAATAATGAAATTATACTTAATGTAACAAAATGTGGGATACAAAGCTAAGTATCTCCGACTGGAGGTCTCACCACTTCGGTGTTTTGGTGTCCAAATCCAAAGTTTAATAATGAAATTATACTTAATGTAACAAAATGTGGGATACAAAGCTAAGTATGTCTTCGACTGGAGGTCTCGTTTCACTCAAACCTCCTCTGTAGAAGTGTAACCCTTTTCTGGGAAGAAACATGTATGACATACATGGCAAGTTTTACTGGAAGCAAAACTTGGCTTTTGTAGTACATACTACAGATCTACGTACTTCTGGCTATTTCGGAATGCTGCAACCTTGTCTCGTGATTCGTGATACAAATTGAAGAGCCACTTGAGATACCTCGAAAAATGCGCGTTTTAGGTAGAAGGGTTGCAAAAAAGTGTTTGTCTGGATATGAAGAGGTGACGGGATAGATTCTGTACAATGCATGAGCCATGTTCCTTTTAGACTGGCTGTGAGATCTGTACAGATGTTAATATAATATGAAGAGGTGACGGGATAGATTCTGTACAATGCATGAGCCATGTTCCTTTTAGACTGGCTGTGAGATCTGTACAGATGTTAATATATTTTAGGAGATCATTGATCTAACACAAGTTCTGGTTATACTGGGTGATTTGGATGGAATCATTGAGAAATTTTGCAAAGTGTGCCTTTCAAGGTCAACTTCAAAATTTCCTCTTTTCTTGATTTCAAATAAAATTTCCGACATTGTATTCTGAAAGTACCTACCTATCTTGGGATTTTTTTGGTCATTTTTCCTCGTCTATAATCTAGGACCCAAGAACCAAGGAAAATTATTTATTGTCTGGATTTGCGAACCAAGGAAATTCCAAGGAAAATATTTACCTGAAACTACCTAAATAAATAATAGTTAAATTAAATGATTAGATCCTAAAGATGATGATGATTTTTTAAGAGGTTTGATATAGGGAACTGTAACTGCTAAGGTCTTATCGTCCCGAAATCGAAGAGAAAAGAAAGACAGTATAGGAGAAAGCCAGCGTTTCGAGAACGGACATTAGCCTTTCAGGATAAAATCCGCCCCGGGCAGGAATCGAACCCACAGCAAGACAGTATAGGAAAAAGCCAGCGTTTCGAGAACGGACATTAGCCTTTCAGGATAAAATCCGCCCCGGGCAGGAATCGAACCCACAGCTCTAGTGCTTACAAGGTAGACGCGTTACCAACCAAGCTAACTAGGCTGGCCCAGCTAACCCTAATAATGAGAAATTGCAACTATTAGAGTATAAATAGCTTTTTTCTATGTGATTAAATTTTAAGAGGTATTTTCCCGCAGTACCTATGTAGATGACTATCTATGTAAATAATTCTACGAATGTACCCTATGTGATTAAATTTTAAGAGGTATTTTCCCGCAGTACCTATGTAGATGACTATCTATGTAAATAATTCTACGAATGAACCCACAGCTCTAGTGCTTACAAGGTAGACGCGTTACCAACCAAGCTAACTAGGCTGGCCCAGCTAACCCTAATAATGAGAAATTGCAACTATTAGAGTATAAATAGCTTTTTTCTATGTGATTAAATTTTAAGAGGTATTTTCCCGCAGTACCTATGTAGATGACTATCTATGTAAATAATTCTACGAATGTACTCTGAAAGTCTAGTAAGCAAGTAGTACTCTCTACGTCTCTATACCTGTATTTTTAGTACGGAACAATGTATTACTGCAGTACCGTACGTAAGAAATATACACGGATTACAATCAGGATTTAGGTAAAAGTAAATACCTAATGTTTTCAGTGTCACTTGATGTGATTTTGCCATTAAAGTTTTTCCTATTGTTTCTCTGATATTCTCTTTAGTTTTGTAATAATTTTAGTGTAGCAAACCGTCTCAGTTGAACTGAATTCAAATATGGTGATGGTGGATAGAAAAATGTCCTGAAAATTAAGCCTAAAACTGATATTCTCTTTAGTTTTGTAATAATTTTAGTGTAGCAAACCGTCTCAGTTGAACTGAATTCAAATATGGTGATGGTGGATAGAAATGTCCTGAAAATTAAGCCTAAATTTTTTTCCACAGCTACCTTGTATGAAAATGAAAAGGGGGAGAAGAAGAAAGGAATTATTAGGTACCTTGATTTTGTTCCTCTTTTTTCAAATGTATGCGTGTGTATGTATGTTTTAAAATTTAAGCTCCAGGTTTTTCTTTTACCCTTACCTCTCATTCGTTTTTCTCTTGCTTTCTCCTCAGCATCCTCATATATTTATATATTTTTTACAACCCTCGCATTTATCAATACTAATGTTTTAACTACTTCTCCTTTTTTGCATGTTTTATATTGTACCCTACATTATATAATATATTATTTATATATGTATAAAAAACTTTTATATTTTAGGGGCTCATTCTATTTCCCTTTTGTTTCTTTTTCCCCATTTTTCTTTCCCCTCCTTTACATTATTTTCTTCTTTCTCTCTTGTTCCTATTCTCTTTTCGATATCGTTTAGAGGTCACCACCCGACCCGCCGCGGCGTCGACCTTTGTTTATTAAAACAGGAAGATAAGTCAGACGATGGTGCAGGTCACCACCCGACCCGCCGCGGCGTCGACCTTTGTTTATTAAAACAGGAAGATAAGTCAGACGATGGTGCTAATAAAGGTCACCACCCGACCCGCCGCGGCGTCGACCTTTGTTTATTAAAACAGGAAGATAAGTCAGACGATGGTGCTAATAATAATAATAATAATGGTAATATTGTTCCTTTACAAATGTATATTGGAATGGGTAGGTATATTTAAAAGGTTACGTTAGGAAAAGTTTCGTTTGTTGTAAGTATTATGTATGATCCTGAGAAAATGTGAGTAGGTATATAAATTCCATAAACCAAGGAATATCCGAATCTAGGACCCAAGAACCAAGGAAAATTATTTATTGTCTGGATTTGCGAACCAAGGAAATTCCAAGGAAAATATTTACCTGAAACTATATAAATAATAGTTAAATTAAATGATTAGATCCTAAAGATTTATGACTGGTCATGTTCAAATGCTTCTTATCTTGAAATGCCCATTACCCATCCACATTAACACGAAGAAAATGTTGTATGTACTATATGTAACTACCTTCTTTCCTTGTTTTCATCCTCTGCAATAATGCGATATTTGGTAATTTGGCACATCCACTAACTTCTTCCACTCATATCTCTCTCTCTCTCTCTCTGCGATGGTAATTTTTCCACCATAAAATTTAGTTCTTCTGGCACATTAAGGTAGGATATTATGCTCCAAAAAGAAGAAAAAAAAAAAATACGTTCAATTCTAACATAAATAATTGGTAAACTAGATACAGATGCTTGGAAAGAATACAATTTATTTAGATGTTCCCCGAAAAATTTTTATTGGACATAAAATGTGAGAAAACAAGATCATTTTAAGACGAGATCAATGGACCATGTCGACTACCTATGTGTGGACAGGACACAGCTAAATTGTCTTGTAGGTACCTTAAGGTATACTACTACTACGCCTATATCTGTTTGTCCGTTAGGTTCTAGAGGAAATTTTTTTTATTGGACATAAAATGTGAGAAAACAAGATCATTTTAAGACGAGATCAATGGACCATGTCGACTACCTATGTGTGGAAAGGCACAGCTAAATTGTCTTGTAGGTACCTTAAGGCTTAAGGTATACTACTACTACGCCTATATCTGTTTGACCGTTAGGTTCTAGATAACTAGACAAGTATTCATTCCTAATTTCCCACATCTTTCGAAATAAAAGTGTGTAAAAACTTTGGATTGAATGTTTTTATCGTCTACTTTTTAATGACATCTGTGTTTTTTATGAGTTTTAATAGAGTTTATTTCGTAGTTAATTCAGTAATAGAATGTGTTCACAGGGCAACATTTCTCACATTATTACTATTTTACTTACTACCTAGGTACCTAGCTTTCTATTTACATAAATAAATTGTTCATCAACGAATCACATGCCTACCTCCTCGCCTCGTCTATTGACCGGGTGATGGGCCAATAAATTATGTCAAGAAAAGTGCTATATGAATTCTAATATGTTTCATAGGCTAGTCCTCGTCTATTGACCGGGTGATGGGCCAATAAATTATGTCAAGAAAAGTGCTATATGAATTCTAATATGTTTCATAGGCTAGTTATATATCAGTATATACATATTCAGATTCATCTTACACTAAACTGACTAAACATTCCCAAAACATCTACCATCGTCAAAGTTTTAGGTACCATGCAATATGCATTAACCTTAATATTACTTATTTGGTTTTACACCTTGATATGCAACTTATTGGAACCAAACACTCGAAGTACGATTGCAACATTAGACATTATGCGTTCCTGGTGAACTCCTTGTTATTCGAAGTGGTCACTTCTCCTAGCCATGACTGAAAATCAATGGAACAGTTGTGCTGACTTAGGTGAGGTTTTAAAGTCAAAGAGCTGCCAGCCTAGTTAGCTTAGTTGGTAGTGCGTCTGCCTTGTAAGCGCTAGGCCGCGGGTTCGATTCCCGCCCGGGGCGGATTTTATCCTGATGGGATAATGTTCGTTCTCGGAACAGCTGGCTTTCTCCTATCCTGTCTTCCTTCTCTCTTCAATTTCGGGAGGATAAGACGTTACCATAGCAGTTACAAACCCCACCCCTAGAGTCCACCGTACAAAACATCTAGGGTCCAAGGTACAACATCCTTAGGGTTCAAGGTACAACATCCTTAGGGTTCAAGGTACAACATCCTTAGGGTTCAAGGTACAACATCCTTAGGGTTCAAGGTACAACATCCTTAGGGTTCAAGGTACAACATCCTTAGGGTTCAAGGTACAACATCCTTAGGGTTCAAGGTACAACATCCTTAGGGTTCAAGGTACAACATCCTTAGGGTTCAAGGTACAACATCCTTAGGGTTCAAGGTACAACATCCTTAGGGTTCAAGGTACAACGCCCTGGGGGCCAAGGTACGACGGATAAAAAAGGTGTAAAAAAAATGTTGGCCAATTTAGTAGAAATTTTGGGAGGTATTAGTTTTCAATGAGTAGATGAAAAAAGCTATAAGGCGTGTAGTCCTATCTCCAACCCTTCAACCCCAAATTTGCCCTCAGAATTTGAAGATTTTTTCCATTTAAAATACATTGCGACCAAGGTACAAAGGGTATGGGTCCAAGGTACATAGGGTAGTTGTACCTTGAACCCCAAAAAGGTGGTGTCGGAAAATTGGGTATATCTCTTAATTAAAAATTAGTAAAACAATCATTGCTAATTGTATAGATAGCCAAGAAAATTTCCTTTCTAAATCAATTAAAATTATGCCAATAACATTAATAGAAAAAATTAAAAAAATCAAAAAGTGATTTTGGGGGCCAAGGTACAACCAGGCACCCTATAGGTAGCAGACATGTACCATGTACCAATGTATAGAGTAGATTGAAAACTCAATAAAATAGATAATTTGCACATTGAATGTTGGTACCTAACTAAAATGATTCCGTTACGTACATACTACAGAAACTTCCACTACATATTGTTTGATTTGATTTAAGGAAGTAATGTGATGTACAGAAGACAATTTCGTGGGTCTTCGTTCTGGTTTCTAAAGCTATCTACACATTTATTTCATTAATTTAATTTATTTTAAATAAAGCATCCAAGAGAAAAGGTCAAAACATATTTTTCTCTAGTTCTTTTTTTTATTACATTTTTGATAAAATACATCAATTTGACTGAAACTTAGAACAGTGTGTGGTAGGTACAAGAAGGATGTTGAGAAGTAGGGGAAAAAATGCAAAGTTTGTCAAATCCGCATCCTTAATCAGTTGAAGGAACACTGTTACTCGGCTAAAGAATGAGTATGTATAGCTAATCTCTGGATACTGACTATTTGGCTCAATAACTATATTCATTTTGGAATTTGACTACATAATAATAGAGTTCTAAGAGTTCGGTGTTATTTTAGGAGGATTTAAGAAAACTTGAGCTGTTACGTGTATGCTTGAAGCATGTTTCATACATAGCATATCTACAATATTTTGATCTTATCTCTGAAGGGCATCGCAAAGTTGAAGAAAAAATCGTTCTGTCTAGTCACCTATCTAGACGATAGACCAGCAATATGTCTAGCAGTCTAAATATTATGCTAATCAAGTAATCACAGGTTAGGTCTGCAGACCTTTCACTACCTAACTTCAATAGGATTTTTGCTTTTTGAAATAATAATTATCTGGTGTTATCTACATAATAATATGTATCCGATCATTCGGTACGGCTCCGTGTTTACTATGTACTTTTTGAAAAATAAATAAAAAAAAGACCTACTAGCCCAGTACGCAAGTTGGACATCTTTTTTTTTCATTTTAGTACGCAAATTTAACACATTTTATTGCACCTTCTTGATGGAAACCATAAAGGATCATTCATGTTGGAAATATTGGCACATCCACCAATATTTATTCTACAATCTAACTTTCATATCGTCAAACATTGTAGATTATTTTGCAAATTGATAAATTTTATATTTACCTGCCTTTCCAATAATTAATCAATACTAGCATAATCGTGATATTATTTTAGGAATATTGTTGCATCCACTAATACTCGTACCTCCAACATCACAATTGTTTGAATTTGAGTACAAATGATTTTATTATTTATTTGTGAATAATTTGTAACAGCTACTCAATAAATTCCATACTGTATTCAGATAATGCCAGACATGACCTTCATTGTAGGTTAACTGGAGTGCTAATAATGGTCTCAAGATGTTTCTGGTTTTTTTAATGATACGGCGACCCCCGAGATCTACACTCTAATAATGGTCTCAAGATGTTTCTGGAAATTACAAATTACAACGAACTGTGTGAACACGTGTGAAAATTCTCCTTATACAACAGGTAAACCAGCAGGTGGTTTTGCCAAAACTTTTCAGATCAGACGATGATAAGACCCCAGAAAACTTTAACTGCATACAATACATGTCTAGGTATTTTGTGAACTTGAGTCAGGACCGTTGGTTGACATACGCGAACCAATGAAACTGGTCTTCTGTTTTGTAATTTACAATTAGTGAAAGACATAAATTTACCCTATTTATTTTTACAAATCAATGGTGTACACCCTTTACAGAATTAAGTAATTTATATTTTCAAGGCAGTAGCAGTAGAAACTATGGGGCCAATTTGTGGGGGAGGCAAAGGGGTGGTTGGAAGATCTGGGAAGGTTGGCCATTGTTGGGGAACCAAGGGCAAAAAACTTTATTTACCAACAAATTTCCCTGGCAGTACAACGGGGCAATGCCGCTAGTATATTAGGGGCACACCCTTGTGGGGAGGGGTTGAAAAATTCTACATTTAATATGTAGGTACTTTTTTTTTTCAATATGTACCTCTACCTATGTTAATTTGTAAATTTTGCTTAATAAAACAAATATGTTTCAAGTAAATTAAAAATACAACCTGGTATTCTAGAGTTATAGCGCATTATTGGAGAAAAGAACAAAATCACTGTCTCGCCTGATTCTTACCGAGTTCTCAGACAGTACCGAATACCGCCTTGGAGTTGGAATACTTCTCCTCCTGCATCACATGGCCTGCGAGCTCAAACTAAAAGCTCCAAAATCTTCTACATATAAATACTCCGTCTTATAACACCACTCACATCTACAGCTTGCTTATTGAGCCTGAATTATTGTAATCAGTTTATACAAGTTAGTAATTTATATGTATAAAAAAAATCGTCTAGCTTTATTACTTGTTTTTCTGTCTGGGTAGATTTAGGTGGATCGACTTATACAGAACTTGGAAACAAGACGATCTTGTTTGGGGATTTTGGCATAAGAATGGTGTGGCGCGGCAAATAGCATAATTGGTTGAATCTCTTTTGTGAAGACGCTGTATTACTAGGAGGTTTTATCTCTCCAGGGTGCTCTCACCGATTTTTTTTTTCCAATAAATGATAAAA
>NW_007380218.1:21024-42370 GCF_000475195.1 Diaphorina citri | reverse complement strand
AAAAAAAAAAAAAAAAAAAAAAAAATCATGGTATAACAGAGAGTTTATACCTACTGCAGAATAAAAGGGCACACTAAATGAAAGATTGTTAAAGTAGAACTTTTGTTTGATTATTTCAATAAAGAAACAAAAGTTCTTCTTTAACAATCTTTCATTTAGTGTGCCCTTTTATTCTGCAGCATAAACTGTCAGCTCCTATGGTGTAGTGGTCACTGTGCTTGCCTTGCACGCGGGAGACCCGGGTTCTATTCCCGGCAGGGTCAAGAAATTTGTATCATGCAAATGATTGATTTTGTGACTGGCTGTTGCGGGGCCCACTCAGCCTAGTGAGGAAAATGAGTAGCTATGACATATAAATGTGCATAGCAACCGGTGCCAGCATGGTAGATAAACATTGGATTTTAGGATTATTGAGATTTTAGGAAAATCCTACAATGCTGCAGTGAGCACCAAAGTTGGGACATAATAACAGAAAGAAACTGCATTTACATTTACATTTTATTGAAATAATCCTTTGTTAAATTTTAAATGACAGATTAAAAAAAAAAAAAAAAAAAAAAAAAAAAAAAACAGACATCTTTTTATTTGTATTTAAGTAAAAAAAAAATTAAAAAAAAAAAAAAAAAAAAAAAAAAAAACAGACATCTTTTTATTTGTATTTAAGAACATGGCTTCTAAAATATTTATGAAAATGTTGTAAAATAATGGCAAAACACTTCTGTTTGGTCTATTTCGACTTTCAAAACATTATTATGAATCCCTCCAGGTAAACTATTCACAACATCTCGAGGCACTTTGGTCCGATCGGAAACAAACAGCATGCTTGCCAAAATGTTTGCCGAGGGCTCAGAGGGCGGATACTTCATGAACCCCGGAGATGTTGACAGTACCGGTGCTTACCTCATAGACAGATCTCCGACTTATTTTGAACCCATACTCAACTATCTCCGGAACGGACAACTTGTACTTGACCCAAATATTAACCCTGAAGGTAAGTAAATAATTTTCTCAGTTGTAGTCATGAGGCTATGTACACATACATCCTTTATTCCTTAGATGAAAAATCTGGTGTGAACATCACACGACTTTCTATTACATTTGCGGAATACGTACATATTTGAAAAAAAATAATAATAAAAAAAAAAAATGAAAATTTTTCTAAGTCCCGAGCTTGAGCCGCCTACGGCGGCCAATTTTCGACCAAAAATTTCCTATCTTAAAAAATGTGATAAGGATGCAACACAAAACGTTTGGTTGAGATGTTTGCTGCGCTTGGCGGTATTTTGACCGCTTTTGACAGATTTCGACCGTTTTTTGGCGGTTTTCAGCTATAGCGACAAAACGGTTAGAGATATTGTAAAAGTTAGGGTAAAAGAACACTCAAATAAGCATCATTCAATAGGATAAGGAAAGTCGTGTGATGTTCACACCAGATTTTTTACTTTCTATTACTACAGTTTAGCGGAGCTATACTAGTAATGAAAGTATTGCAATCGGTCCAAATTTTCAAAATCGGGAAATGGTTGGAAATATCCGTTTTGGGATCCCCTGATGTCAAAAAAGTGATTTTTAGCCCATGGTCTGTACGTATGTATGTACGCACGTACGTACGTACGTACGTACGTACGTACGTTACGTACGTACGTACGTTACGTACGTACGTACGTTACGTACGTACGTACGTTACGTACGTACGTACGTTACGTACGTACGTACGTTACGTACGTACGTACGTTACGTACGTACGTACGTTACGTACGTACGTACGTTACGTACGTACGTACGTTACGTACGTACGTACGTTACGTACGTACGTACGTTACGTACGTACGTACGTTACGTACGTACGTACGTTACGTACGTACGTACGTTACGTACGTACGTACGTTACGTACAGACCATGGGCTAAAAATCACTTTTTTGACATCAGGGGATCCCAAAACGGATATTTCCAACCATTTCCCGATTTTGAAAATTTGGACCGATTGCAATACTTTCATTACTAGTATAGCTCCGCTATACTGTAGTAATAGAAAGTAAAAAAATTTCATCTAAGTACTTCTTCTTTTTCGTTGCCTTTTCCCATATAGACCAGCTTGGTCCAGCGAGACCAAGCTGATCTACTCCCTGCTTAAACTTCTCTTATTACTTATATCTAGACATTTTTACTTATTTATTATTAGTATTATTAGATTTTTTTCTTAGTGTGTAGTTCACTGTTGATAAAAACCTATGGTGGACTTTACAATGACTTAATGAGAAATTCCACTATTGGGAGAATTTTCAATAATCCAAAAAGGAGGAGTTTTTAAAAACTCCTGTTTGGATCACTAAATACTCCTTTTTATATCATTAAAAATTCTCCCATTTGTGAAATCTTTCATTAAGTCATTGGTGAAATCCACCTCTAAACTCACTTCGTTTGTTGACCTCCTTCTCCCCAGGTGTGTTAGAAGAGGCCAGGTTCTTCGGTATCGAGAGTCTCGTACCTCAGCTCATGGAAATCATCATGTCTCGAGAGAGGTCACGTGATATGATGCCTCTGTCACGTCGTGACGTCATCAATGCACTCATCCTGACCCCCATCACGGCCGAATTGAGATTTCAAGGGGTTAATTTGGCCGGCTCCGATCTGTCTCGATTGGACCTGAGAAATATCAACTTCAAGGTACGCAAAGGGTTAACTTTGCCAGCCTGTAGTCAATCCAGATGGATATGAGAGAAATGAGTCATCTAAAAAGTAAGCTACGTTGCCAAACATGTCAAAGGTGCAACGGTGGAAAATCTTTAAAAGAGTAAGGTACATTGCACAGTGCTTCCTCCCACATTGCACAGTGATTCAACCTCTCGAAAAAAAGGTTACAGTTCAAAGCTACCTCTGCTTTTTAAAAGGGAGAGTTTATTAAAATAGACTTTTACCTTAAATGCAACAATGCAAGAAATTCTTGCATTCTGATTGGTTCCTTAATTTTGGGTCGATGACTCCTTGCTCTCATATCCATCTGAATAGACTATAGTTAGCTGGTAGCGCGTCTGCCTTGTAAGCGCTAGGCTGCGGGTTCGATTTCCGCCCGGGGCGGATTTTATCCTGATGTGATAGTGTTCGTTCTCGGAACGGCTGACTTTCTCCTATCCTGTCTTCCTTCTCTCTTCACTTTCCGGGCGATAAGATCTTAGCAGTTACAGTTCCCTCTATCAATCCTCTTGAATAAGAAAAAAAAGGTTCACTTTTTTTCTAGTTATACAGCTTGTAGGAACATGAGGTACACAATAGGGCAATAAGTTAAACGGTATATTCTATTGTATTATGATTTACACATTCTACGTGAGCTCATGTCACACTAATTACAGCTTTCACTCACCTCTTAATAGAATGGTCAGGAATGCCAATGACGGCGATTTTAATTTTAATTAAATTTACTCTTTATTACTTTTTACTTTCCTTTTATATTTCATTTTATTATTTTTTTTTCTACTGTATTTGATTGTTGTTTGTGTTTGTTTAGTTTTAGTGTATTTTTTTCTATTGTCATTTTTTGTATAAAGGGTTAGTCCCGTAAATAAATAAATATAATAATGGTCACCAACCTATAGAGCGATCGACTTCGGAACTAAAGATTAGGGGTTCCATTCCGAGTTGAGGTGTATTAATTGGGGAGGTTGCAAGAATTCTTGTTCAACGAAATAAAAAAAGAAAATAAATAAATAAAAAAATAAATAAAAACCCCCTTCTTGCCGGACTAATCTTTTGTATATTTCTCTTCTTTCCTTTATCCAGATTAGATGAGATTTTGCCTCTGGACCCTACACAAGATGAAACAAGTAGTGTACCCCCTCCCGGTACATTAGTGTTTGCAGAGTGTAACACCAGAATTTGGCCCATGAAACAGTGATCAGATTTCAGCAGAAGTCTTTCATGAAATGAATTTGTAATTGCAGCTGTCACGCAGAATGTTGTGTATCGAGCTCAATTTAACATTACATTTTCGACGCTGTCGTTAATACGAGTACAGTCTTTCTTGGATGAGGTCGCGACACACCGTCATTTAGGATGCAATCTCGTGTGGACCCAGCACCTAAATGGAAAGTATGTGTCTCTTTCTCGCCCCATCTGATGAGGGCATACTACGGGAATGGGCATGCTACGACACAGGCCACAAGCGTCTAATGTAGCAGTTGTTCCATTGCTACGAAATAAAAACGGCGGTGGAGCACTCATCTTTAAAAAAAAAATACAATAAAGTGGAATAGAATACACCTTGTTTATTCTGCTTGGATAGGACTGTAAAGTCCCCTTTAACCCCAGGCGGTCTAACCCAGGTATTATTTAACATTTATGTTATTATTTTAACATTTTTTGTTTATGTAATAATTCTTATGATCTTTATATACCTTTGTTCATGTAATTGCAATGTGTTTGTTATTATCATTAATAAAATTGCGTTTGAACGCCTAAGTTTTTAAACCCAAAAAAAAAAAAAAACATATTATGGGGAACACATTTTGCACATAAGTAAATACACCTTGATTGATTGAAAAATTAAAGCAAAGCAATCTCTGTGTCCGAGTGCTTGGAGTTCGAGGCGCACTTAGCCTTGTGAGGAAAATCGAGTAGCTATTCTAATTGAGTAGCGACCAGTGGCGGCATTACCAGTGTAAAAAGATTATTGATTCGTGGAAATTAAATATGAAAAGTGACACAAAGTGTTCTTATACGTATGTTAAACATTTGAAACATCAGTTGGTTGATCAGTTTCAATGGGATGTCCTTACGGTGCGCCACAAATGTACGTAATAGCACTTTAAATGTCAATTTTGCAGCAGCTTTGCCGTGGGAGTGTTCTTGGCATGTTTTGCCGCAGGTCGCAGTTTTGTACGCACCTTCACACATAAATAAAGCACAAATTACTATTGTAAAGGAGGCACTTGGTAATGCATGGATAACCACAAAAGTTGTGAAAAGGTAAATAGTATTCATGATTTGACTAGCTGAATTCCGTCGCTTCGCTCCGGAATCCCGCTAGTTCATCCCGAGGCATGGCCAAACTTGTGGAAAAGGCATGGCCGAACTTGTAGTTATCAAACTAAAAACATAAACGAAACTCAAATATTAGGCGAGCGAGGAAAAGTTTTCTATCCCGCAGTCTCTGCACTCTGTGTATTTCTTATGGAGATTTCAGCGATCAAAAATTGATCATATCTCAGGATCGGTGTAGATTTTCGCAAAATCCTTTCTTATTGCACACCTAGACCATAAAAAGAATATTCCTACCAAATTTCAGCTTTCTAGGTGTTGTGGTTCTCGAGATAGAGCGATCAGTGTGTGAACTATGAAATGTGAACTGTGAATGAGTGAATGGATCTTGTTCTTATAATATAAGATTTTGATTTATTCACGGTGACTCCCTTCTAAAAACTCTCCCTCCCTATCCCCCAGGTGTTAATCTGAAAGGCGCCAATTTGGAGGGCAGCAACATGGCCGGAGTCAATCTGCGGGTCGCCACACTCAAGAATGCCAACCTGCAGAATTGCGACCTGCGGGCCGCAGTTCTGGCCGGAGCCGACCTGGAGAACTGCGACCTTTCCGGGAGCGACCTGCATGAGGCTAACCTGAGGGGGGCAAATCTGAAGGACGCGGCGCTGGAGTTGATGCTGACGCCATTGCATATGTCGCAGACCGTACGGTAAAGTGGGATGCAGGTGCGGTAAAAATTGGTGCAGGTACGGTAAAATCAACTCAGGGTGCGGTAAAAAATAATAATAAACAAAATCACTGATAACAATATCAATTCGGAAAAAAAAAAAAAACTCAGGTATGTTTCAACTCAAACCGCTCCATAGTGTTTCATATGACCGCTAGTCCAAGATAAAGTAAATCTGACACTGGGGTGGTAAAATAATCTCAGGTTGTGAGTTCAATCCATTTGACAACCTTAACAAACTGGACATGAAAAGTCACCTATTTTGATGTAGATATCTAATTATCCATTATTCCATCATTTTATTAATTACCTATTTTTTTTACTTATACAAATATTTTTCTTCGTAACTATATTAATGACGCTTTTCACCAATTTCTTAATAAATAGGAGATTTCACAAATAGGGTATCTTTTACCAATCAAAAAAATTATGTATATTAAATAATTATGTATGTAATCCTAAATTTAAATGAGTTGAAACTTTATTATTATTTTTTTTAATGGTGATTTGTAAACAATACATAATACCTATGTAGGTATAGGATAAAATGGCATGAAATAAATAGCTAATTACTATGTAGATAACTCAGTTTTGGACATTACAAAAAAAAAAAGTCTAGTAAAATCTCCTATTTAAGTCATTGGTGGAACACGCCATATGTCTTTCATTTAATCCTACGCTCAGACTTATCATGGTCGAGACCACAATGTGAGTTTAAACTATTGGAGCAATCTGATTGGTCAAAGAGTTTGAAATCAACCAATCAGCTTGCTTTAATCGGTGAGTTAAATTTAAACCAAGTTTAAACTGAGATTGTGGTCCTGGGCATTAAGAATTTCCATTTTATTAATGTACAGTTATTTTGTCTTTTATGCCTGGGCCACACTTTGATTTTTTTAAAGATGTTTGATAGAGGGAACTGTAACTGCTAAGGTCTTATCGTACCGAAAGCGAAGAGAAAGACAGGATAGGAGAAAGCCAGCCGTTCCGAGGACGAACCTTACCTATTCAGGATAAAATCCGCCCTGGGCGCGAATCGAACCCGCGACCTATCGCTTATAAGGCAGTCGCGCTACCCACCAAGCTAACCAGGGCTGGCAAAATTAATGCTAATTTAGATGAATAACCTACCTTAGTAGTGTAGTGGTTATCGCAGTGGACTGGAATTCTGAAGGTTGTTAGTTCGAGTTGTAAATTTATCACGAAACGAAATTTGCGACTAGCATTAACACATTTGATATTTCTTTTTAATTCAAACGGGTTAAACTTTTGACTAAAATGAACCATGTTAATCTTAATCTAAAGAGTAAAATTAACCAGACTGGTTAACCCAAGTGGATTACGTTAATTCTCAAAGTGTGGCCGCGGGAATTAAGTCTCATTTCTTGCTTATATTATGTAGTTCATTATATGAGGATATATTTTATATTTTTGTTTCTGTACAGATTTATCTATTGAGTGATATTGGCAGTCTGTGGTCTGTTCCAAGAACGACTCGCGTTGAGTAAAAAGTGCGGAGTGGTTCTTGGAACAGGCCACAGATCAACGAGATTAATATTCGTACGAGTTCTAAAGACTTGCCTCGAATTTGTTTTTGTTTCAAATATTTATCCTTTATTAAATAAAAATACCTATGAAATAATATACATATTATACGTCACTTAACATAGTGGTGTCCTTTTTTACTTTCCTTATCCTATAAGAAGGAAAGTAATTTAATCGGGTCAAATTTTCGATGGTCAGTTTTTAGTGCCAAAACACGTTTTGAGGTCCCTAGAGCCTAAATACAAAGTTATAGGTGTAAGAATTGGGGAACGATATTTTTGACAAGCTTTTAAGTATGCTTAACACAGTTAGAAATTCCTTTAATTTCTGTCCAATCCCTCTGAGTCTACAATGCAAAATGAAGTAGGTAATAGCAGTATTCTATATTTAGTGTATGTGAGCCACGAGCCAGGAAATGTTCTATTAACATAAATATCCTGACATTCCTTACCATCATCACTTGGTCCTATTCTCATTCATAAGAGCAGACACTTGAAATTAGAGCATATATCAGCGTAAGCAATAGGCTCGATAAATGTAGGTAAATAGATTATTTATGTTTGCTCTCGAAATTGGACCCAACTATTCAGAGGCTGTTCCCACTTGTGAGTTTCACCCGATTTTTTCCCGAATGTCCTTGTGAGTGTTCCCACCAAGCACGACACGATTTTTTTCCGAACGACACAAAATGTCCTGTAGGCGATGTAGTTTAAATGAGAGTGTTCCCACCTCACACGACACGATTTTTTTCCGAACGACAAGTGGGAACGGGCTCTACCCTCCTGACTCCTGATTACCAGGCGAGCATTTTGAATTATTGACTATTACACTACCAAGGCAAAAAAAAAAAAAAAAAAAACGAAAAACAAACAAACGAAAGTATGTACCTACATTAGATATTAGTGCTTTACCTATTTAGATTAGAATGTCGAATTAGGACATGTAGTCCCTTTGTCTAATTGTCGTTGATCGGATTCGATGGCCGTATTACAAAGTCGTTGATTTAAAAAACAAACAGTTTAATTCCTTCGGTCAATTAAATCCACAAGCAGCAATGAAAGATGAGTTCTTTCTCTCTTCAGCCTTGAGTGTTTCGATCAGGCTCCATGGCTTAATGAAAATATTACAAAATTCTTTATTGCGATTTGAAAGAATCGAAGGAAAAGATTAAAAGAGAGCTTTGTTTAGAATTGAGATCTAATGAGAATTGTAGTGGCGTGCCGTGAGGTTTATGAAAGGGGAGCTATGAACCCTAAACTATACATACTCATACCAGGGGCGTATTTAGGGGAGCGCATCCTCGAGCTATTTTTGCTCCTAAATGTAGAAGGCACTTCAAATTCTTGGGTCTTACCCTTGCTAAAACCCTAGATAAGTACGGGTGTGATACATCCAGTATGCCGATTTGCTGGTGGTCTTGTAAAATGTAAATAATGTACTTGAAAGTACGTATATTAACGGGAAGAACCCTTTTTCGATACAGAATATAAAACAAGGTATTGTACAAACATAGTCTTAAAGGTGTGTTACAAACATAGTCGATCGACGAGATGAATCTAATTTTGTGGAGGCAGTGTGGACGGTTCAGTCGCAATCGATCGATGGCCGTCGCCTGCGTGTGGACACACCTTTAGAATCCAGTTGAATAATCGCTCACGGTTTTTCGGTAAGTGGTCAGAAAGGTTGAGGAAATTTGTAGAGAGGGAGGAAAACGGTGATTCCCTGGGATTCGAACCCGCGACCTAGCGGTTGAGCGTCAGGAGCTCTTTCACTCGAGGACACAGAGTAATACAAAGCTTTTCACACTTTGCCTGGTACGGACCTGGCATTTCATATAATGAGCTAGAAACCTAGAATAATACTGGTGCAAAGTTACCCCATTTTACGTACTTTATGAAAAGTCCTAGTAATATGATATAATATCATATATTACTATCGATTTCATTATACACTTTTCCCAAAAACGGTAGGTATTCTATAGAATGCCGGTTACAGATACACCACTGGAGAATTATGTGCTCCCTTAGCTTTCCATTCCATACGCCACTGGAGAATTGTTCGAAAATCGTTGAACCGAGAAATAGTCATATCTGCCGTCCGATCGATGATTGACGAAAACTAACTATACGACTATGACTGTACTCTAGAGAGTTCTAGGGTCTAGGGGAACCTTACTGATTGCAATGGGATACTTTGACTTTACGTCACTCTAAACAGGAGAACGCGGGGTTCGATTCCAGGCGAGGCATGGAATTTTATCTTCTTTATTTGACCACATAAGGAGCTCTACAAGGGTTAGGTGGTAGAGGCGGTTAACCTCACCTCAGCTGTTTACCTTTCCACTCAAGAGTCTATCAGGTCGCAGATTCGTCCGCATTGACATAAAGCCAATACCCTTCTCTTTTTCTTTTTTTGAATATTTGGGGCCTGTCATCGGTAGTGCTAGTCAAGACGTTCTGGTAAACAGGAGAACATCGAGGGTTAAAAAACAGCCCAGGCATGGAGTTTTGTCCGGACAGAAATTTTTAGGCCGGGCCGGGAGTCAAACCCAGCACCTCCGCATGGAGGAATATTGGTGCTTTTGACCACTCGCGCGCGGGTAGTGGCCATGCTGCAGGGTTAATAATGAGCTACCTTAAATCACTTCTATGGAGTTTTATGAGATATTATTTACCCCGGTGTAGAGTTACAAAAGTTTAAAGGAAACTTGATCTATTTTAGACTTAGAGGATAGTGGAAAAAAAAAATGGACTGAAACAAATAATTCATCTGCGAATGTAATTCGCAACAAAGTCCAATAGCGGATAAAAGGTAACCGACGTTAGTTGAGAACAATAGGTATAGGTAACCTACATACCTATTATTTCATGACACACACCAATCAAACAGTTCCTAGCTAAAAGTATAACAAAGGTTGGTCTCTAGTATTCTACAATAGACTCAGTCAATCGACATTTTTTATATGTTTTTTTTTTTTTAATTTAAGAAGTTTGACTGTTTAGGGCTTTATGATATTAAAGTTATTCCTCGGCCCGAAATTGAACACGCGACCTAACACCTTTAAAGATAGAATGATCTAACCATCCACCCCAACTATGCTGCCAAAATGATCCAATAACTTTTTTCTGAAGAGAATTCAACACAAAATGTTGGTCACATAATACCTTAATATATATAAAAACCGGAATTTTTGCACGCCAAGTACAGGATGGTCACTTGGAAAAAACTCCGAATATTTTGCCTGGCGTTTCATCACTACTGAGAGCAAATCTCCTCTGGTCATCCCGGGGTTCCAGTCACGTCGTGCAGAGGTTCGCAAAACTTTCCGCCGGCCGCGCCGACACCTGTTGTTTGGTAGACAGGACACAGCGTCTTGTAGTGACGGGGGGTGTTTTACCGCTGGGTATTATTGATATATAATATTTATTGTATTTATTTATTTATTTATTTATTTATTAATTTTTTAAGTAGTCCACTCTTCTCACTCCAGCCTGGTGGGCGATTGAAAGTGGTTGGGCACCTGTCCAGCTTCGCGCTCAATGTCCCACGTTCCATTGTCGCTCCTCCATGTGCAGCTCTTGCCAGATCAGTCTACTTTTTTTTCCTCTAATTATTTTCAAAACTTTTGTTTTGGTTGATTTTTTCTTTTTCCTATTTCTGTAACATACAAATGACAGATTCACTACCCTGTATACTTTGAAGACATAATTTAGTCGCCGCAGAAAATCTACTAGAATGTACGACACTACTGAAGTTAAACCTCACCCATGCAACGCTCAGTGGGAGCTGTCTGCGGTCTGAACCGTTGTTTCACACCACAACGCCCAGGACGTATCTGATCCAACTGAGGTGCATCGCGGGTATTTATATCAAGGTAGAAAAACCACAACTCTATTCACGTCACGCGAAGCTCATGCGGGAGTTGAAAAGAGCTGTATGATAATAATACGAATAAATAATAGGATAATAGTAGCTTCATATCTTCATTACTGCTCGCATAGGACGAAAAGTCCGTTTTGTGATAGTTCAAAAGTTCACTTTCGATAAATCCCTAATAGTGTGATGAAAGTAGGTGATTTTTGTTCGAGAGGGACAGAAAGAGTCGTACACTATCATCTCGAGTTACGTAACATACACATTGATAAGTAGTGTGGTTGTCCTGTCTGAAAGTACCTACAGTAGGTATAATAGGTTAGTTAATGTCATCATCATTCGTCTAGTAGTGTAATGCACAGAATCAGAGAATTTTCAGTGCAGAATAGGTGACTGATTTAACTGTTACTAGGCGTGTAGAACAGACTTCTCAACTGGGTGGTCGTTGAGACAAAATCAGCTGATGGCGCGCAGCTTTTCCTACGTAAAAAAATCCTATTTATATCATACTTAGTTCGAGGCAGATTCTCCTCCAACTCTCGTAGTCTTGAGATACGTCCAGCGTAATCTCTTTTCCAATGTTATTCCTCACTTCTCTCCACGCTCTTGTAATGGTTATTCCTTATGTTAGCCGCGTGCAGACCAGGGCCCTGTTCCAAATGATCAGACACGAAGGTAACCTATGTCCGAGGTAAATAGCCTTTTTTTTTACATAAGTCATTTGGAGGGTTTATCCTGATTTATAATGATTTTTATTAGTACGGCTGTACTCCTATCCTGTGTTTTTTTATGATATAGGGACGATACAATGTTTAATAGTTCGTTTCCTATATCTAACCTCTATACTAAAAAACCTGACCTAAAATACAATCAACACAAGACGTACAGACGAGGTGCCTATCTTTCATGAATGAATGTACGGTTTCCTGGCTGCTTTGTATTTTAAGGAACCTGGCCCTTTTCCACTTGTCGTGAGTTTCACCGATTTTTTCCCGAATGTCCTGTAGGCAATGTACCTAATTTAAATGTGTACCCGAGAAACGAACAAAACGACCGTTTTTTTATTCGAAACGGCAAGGTGGGACACAGGCCTTTAGGGTATTCATCTAAATTACTTAGAGAACTCTTTTTCATAACCATCTTTGTCAAAAAAGAAGAAGAAAGGGTTTGATTTTTTCGGAGCTCACTCAAATAATCCTGAAAATTTCCAGGTAGGAATTCTAGAAGAATCATCAAAACCAGAGAAAGAAAAAAAAAAAAAAAAAAAAAAAAAAAATGTGGGGATTTGGTCCGGTCCGACAGAAAATAAAACCAAACATTAATCGTATACCTACGAAAAAATTCGCGTCAAAGTGGATAGGACTGGGCTCGGAATTTTTCGGGAACACGGCCCATCCAGATTTTTTCTTTTTTTTAGATCAGACGATTTGAAATTCCTCAAGTTTCATTTTATTAGGTACGAGAACATCAATAGGTATTACCTCTCTAACATTGCGTTCATAGAACATACCAGCGGGAAACTCAAGTATCTTTTTCTTTGTACTTACGTGTGTACGAGAATTTGACCACATAATAATGGAGCTCTAAGGGTTAGGTGATAGAGAACGCCTCCGGCGTAACCTCGCCTAGTGGTTGGTTACCTTCCACTCAAGAGTCTATTATTATTATTATAACTTGTAGTAGTCGTCTTATATCGTCCAAAATCGAAGAGAAAAGGAAAACAGGATAGGACAGCCGTTCCGAGAACGAACCTTATCTGTTTAAGATAATGTTCGCCCTGGGTGGAACGCAAACCCGCGACCTAGCGCTTACAAGGCAGGCGCTCTAACTTTCGGGCTAACTTAGTCTGGCCACAATTTCGTATTGAAGCGTCAAAAAAATGGTACCTAGTACCTACCTATGTAGGTACATAAAATAGGTACGTAGTCAAAATAGATAAGATAATAGGTAATAGTTTGTGAACTTCGAGATAAAAAAAAATAAAAATAAATAATAGGTACCTACCTACCTAATAGTAACAATAATGATTATGTAAATAAATAAAAAATAAATTTCATATCTGGCATAATGCCTCATTTTTCATGATTCATCATTTTCACCCCTCCCTCCTCCCTTTGAAGATACCTTGTACATCCCTGTCCTTTTGCTTACCACATACCTACAATTTGAATTTTCGCGCGGCTAGAATCACATGTTTTTGAAAACAAACAATGAGGTTAGGTCAAGAGTGGATAGCGTACATTTTGCAGCCGAGTGGTACCCATTCATTCACTTGGACACTCGTTCACCATTGTTGCCACATTGGATTTTTTCGGAAACAAACAGTTCCCAAAATGTGGCAAAATTTTATTTTTTATAACCCACTTTTATCATGGTTATTACTAACATGACTACTACTACTGTATGGTTATTATTCTTACTACTATTATCACTACATGATTATTATTATTAAAATTGTTTGTTTATTTTTTCGACCATCCCTCCAAGCGAATGGCGCGATTTTTTTAAATTATAAAATCATACAAGTGTCAGATGGGTGAAACTGAAAGAGAAAGTTTGAAAATTGAAACTATTAAAGTGTCTGTTTCTACTTCCTACATCCCTCTTCAATAATATTTAAACTATTGACACACTTGAGGAAAAAAAAAAAAAAAAAAAAATGACCCCTACTAAACCTAACAAGATCAATAATGAATACTGGACCTAATATCCCATAGGGTTTAAAAAATAATAATCATAAAATAAATAAAGATAAAGACAGAGTAATACCATCAGCTTATTTTAAAGTACATAGTTAAAGTACATAAAGTAAATAAATAAAATAATGAATCATCAACAGATCATTCATGAGAAAGCATGAATGTCTGATGCAATATCTTGGTCATGAAAAGAACTTTGCACTTTGAAAATATTTTGATGTCAAAAGGATGTCATCAGCTCTAAGGATGAGTTACTAACAGCCCCAATCATGCAAAGTTGTCTGTGTTGCTTATTTTGTCATCAGGTCATGATATGTAAATGTAAAATGTGGAGTTCTTTGTGGAATAGCTCCTAGTAACTAACAAGTTAGGAGTTCCCCCCCCACCTCGGCAAAATCCTGGATACGGCCCTGGGTGTCATGGGATTATTTCAGATCATGGGATTATTTCAAAGATTGGGAAACATAAACAAGCATGATTGGTACCTACCGTTTATCCGTGCGAAGTACCATAAAAACAATGTACGGTAATTTTCAACTCCAAGTACGGAAATTCCACGTGTCACGTGTGTGCTACAGATGGGAGGGACTATGAAAATAATTGATACTAGCGCTACCCTTCGTAAAAAGTAATGATGCGGCTGGTAGAGGAAGTAGACTTCTCCTGGGCCATAAGTCCTCCCATTTGATACGAAAACAGTGTCAGTACTGTACGGTAATTCCCAATTCCAAGTACGGAAATTCCTAGTGTGTGCTACAGATGGGAGGGACTATGAAAATTGATACTAGCGCTACTCTTCGTAAAAAGTAATGATGCGGCTGGTAAAGGAAGTAGACTTCTCCTGGGCCATTAGTCCTCCCATTTGATACAAGAATCAGCTGATGTTTTGTTTACATTTTCAAATTTCCACAAAAGTACGAAATTTTTTAAATTTTTGATTTGATAAAGAAAGAATGTCTGCCTTTCTTTTACTGCCAAGTGCCAAGTTTAGTTAAATAACACGTAAAGAAGAAGTAGACAAAGTTAAAAAGGGTGTTTGGCCCTTGATAATTTATTACTCTTGTTCCTGGAACCACATCCAGCATAAAAATGGTTTTTAGCGACGAAAAAAAAAAAAAAAAAAAAAAAAAAAAAACATATTATGGGGAACACATTTGGAAATAAGTAAATACACCTTGATTGATTGAAAAATTAAAGCAAAGCAATCTCTGTGTCCGAGTGCTTGGAGTTCGGGGCGCACTTAGCCTTGTGAGGAAAATCGATTCTAATTTAGTAGCGACCAGTGGCGGCATTACCAGTGTAAAAAGATTATTGATTCGTGGAAATTAAATATGAAAAGTGACACAAAGTGTTCTTATACGTATGTTAAACATTTGAAACATAAATAAAGCACAAATTACTATTGTAAAGGAGGCACTTGGTAATGCATGGATAACCACAAAAGTTGTGAAAAGGTAAATAGTATTTATGTGGAACCACATCCAGTATGAAGCGAGTGGTACTCTTCAGAAATGGTACCGAGGTAGATGGGAAGGTAAGGATCTTATCAGTGAATCAATAGAAGAACCTCTTTGCAAACCAGTGGATCTGTAAACTGTACAATTTACTACCCCCAAAAAAGACCCTACGGAGTCCTCAAAGGTGATACGTGAATAGAGAATCCCCTTTGTAGAGATTTGTAGATTCTTACCTATATGCTTAACTTATCCCCTGGGGTAGTGGCCCCCACACCTAAGCCTCAGAGGGGATCCCCTTTTGTAAGTTGTACTTTTTTGGGAGTAAAGGTACTATAGAAAATAAAAGTTCCACCCTGGAGAAATGCACTGTAGTACCAGGGTGGGCATTTCAGACAAATTTTCTGTGTCTAAATAAATAACGGGAGTAAAGGTAATGCAAAGGACTTCACTCAGTGGTCCAATCAAGCTCATAATCAAATGCAAGCACTGTCAATGAGAGTGAGAGGAACAAGAAAGATGTGGAATCCAAAGACGGAGCAGAGATATTGAAAATGGAGGTGCAATAAAGTTTTTATTAGGAGAATATACCTACAAATAAAAAATTAATGGAAGAAAAAAAAACTATTTTCTTCAAAATTGATCAAATAAAGTAGTCTGAGAGTTATGTGAAAACAAATTGAAGGAAAATTGTAGAGTAAAAGCTTGTAACTCAATTTATAAATATATTTATTTTAATCAGAATATCAGAATATAATTTGTGACCCCTTTTCGGGTTCGATTTCCGCCCGGGGCGGATTTTATCCTGATGTGATAGTGTTCGTTCTCGGAACGGCTGACTTTCTCCTATCCTGTCTTCCTTCTCTCTTCACTTTCCGGGCGATAAGATCTTAGCAGTTACAGTTCCCTCTATCAATCCTCTTGAATAAGAAAAAAAAGGTTCACTTTTTTTCTAGTTATACAGCTTGTAGGAACATGAGGTACACAATAGGGCAATAAGTTAAACGGTATATTCTATTGTATTATGATTTACACATTCTACGTGAGCTCATGTCACACTAATTACAGCTTTCACTCACCTCTTAATAGAATGGTCAGGAATGCCAATGACGGCGATTTTAATTTTAATTAAATTTACTCTTTATTACTTTTTACTTTCCTTTTATATTTCATTTTATTATTTTTTTTTCTACTGTATTTGATTGTTGTTTGTGTTTGTTTAGTTTTAGTGTATTTTTTTCTATTGACATTTTTGTACAAAGGGTTAGTCCCGTAAATAAATAAATAAATAAAAATGATTTATAAGTTGTATCTGTTTCCACAGTATGCTTGTTTACACGGGTGTCGCATGATAGGCACCAATCTGTCCTATTGTCTCATGGAAAGGGCAGACCTCAGCCATGCTCAGTTGGAGGGTGCCCAGTTTCTAGGCGTCCGGATGTTGTGTGCCAACCTGGAAGGGGCTAATCTGAGGGGTTGCAACTTCGAAGACCCGGCTGGTATCAAGGCGAACATGGAAGGTAAGAATAGAACAACATAAAAAAAAAACATCTTTTTATTTGTATTTAAGAACATGGCTTCTAAAATATTTATGAAAATGTTGTAAAATAATGGCAAAACACTTCTATTTGGTTCTATTTTGACTTTCAAAACATTATTATGAATCCCTCCAGGTAAACTATTCACAACATCTCGAGGCACTTTGGTCCGATCAGAAACAAACAGCATGCTTGCCAAAATGTTTGCCGAGGGCTCAGAGGGTGGATACTTCATGAACCCGGGAGATGTTGACAGTACCGGTGCTTACCTCATAGACAGATCTCCGACTTATTTTGAACCCATACTCAACTATCTCCGGAACGGACAACTTGTACTTGACCCAAATATTAACCCTGAAGGTAAGTAAAGGTCTTCTTGTTCCTTGCCCTTTTTACTTTCCTTATCCTATAGGAAGGAAACTAGGTAATGTAATCACGGGAGTTTCTCGTCTTTTTACTTTCCTTATCCTATAGGAAGGAAAGTAATGTAATCGGGTCAAATTTTCGATGGTCAAATTTTAGTGTCAAAACACGTTTTGAGGTCCCTAGAGCCTAAATCCAAAGTTTCAGCCATTGGTCCGTGTGTGTGTCTGTCTGTCTGTGTGACCTCCGGAGTGCAAGCCTAGTGTGATACTCACTCGGCCACGGAGGTTGCTTAGTGAAATCTTTCATTGTCATTGGTGAATTACAAAAAATAAAAGATGAGTGTTCCACCGCCTTTTTATTTCGTAGCAATGAAACAACTGCTACATTAGACGCATGTGGCCTGTGTTGTAGCATGCCCATCCCATAGTATGCCTTTCATCAGATGGGCGATAAGAGACACAATACTTCCCATTTAGGTGCTGGATCAACATGAGAACACCAGAAAGTAACCTGTTGAAATATTTGCAATCAAATAAAACGAGTACAAATTTTTGTTGATGGTGGGATTCGAACCGGGGACCTTCTGCATGGCAAGCAAGCGCGTTACCACTGGATCAACCGTGCCCAAATCCACCTCTAAACTCACTTCGTTTGTTGACCTCCTTCTCCCCAGGTGTGTTAGAAGAGGCCCGGTTCTTTGGCATTGAGAGTCTTGTTCCTCAGCTCATGGAAATCATCATGTCACGTGAGAGATCACGTGATATGATGCCTCTATCACGTCGTGACGTCATCAATGCACTCATCCTGACTCCCATCACGGCCGAATTGAGATTCCAAGGGGTTAATTTGGCCGGCTCCGATCTATCTCGATTGGACCTGAGAAATATCAATTTCAAGGTACGCAAAGGGTTAACTTTGCCAGCCTGTAGTCAATCTAGATGGATATGAGAGAAATGAGTCATCAAAAACGTAAGCTACGTTGCCAAACATGTCAAAGGTGCAACGGTAGAAAATCTTTAAAAGAGTAAGGTACATTGCACAGTGCTTCCTCCCACATTGCACAGTGATTCAACCTCTCGAACCCCCGGAATTGCTAGAGACTTTTTTTCCCTTCAAGTACATGCTAAAATGAAGTTATTCCCAAAGTTTCACAGAGGTATTCTTTTTTCCCTTTTCATATGTCGATTTTTACTGTACTATAGGTGTAAGAATTGGGGAACGATATTTTTGACAAGCTTTTAGGTACCTATGCTTAACACAGTTAGAAATTCCTTTGATTTCTGTCTACTCCCTCTGAGTCTACAATGCAAAATGAAGTAGGTAATAGCAGTATTCTATTTATTGTATGTGAGCCACGAGCCAGGAAATGTTCTATTAACATAAATATCCTGACATTCCTTACCATCAGCACTTGGTCCTGTTCTCATTCATAAGAGCAGACACTTGAAATTAGAGCATATATCAGCGTAAGCAATAGGTTCGATAGATGTAAATAGTTTCCTCTCTATTATTCATTTATGTTTGGTCTCGAAATTGGACCCAACTATTTAGAGCTCGTTCCCAATTGTGAGTTTCACCAACCTCTCGAAAAAAAGGTTACAGTTCAAAGCTACCTCTGCTTTTTAAAAGGGAGAGTTTATTAAAATAGACTTTTACCTTAAATGCAACAATGCAAGAAATTCTTGCATTCTGATTGGTTCCTTAATTTTGGGTCGATGACTCCTTGCTCTCATATCCATCTGAATAGACTATAGTTAGCTGGTAGCGCGTCTGCCTTGTAAGCGCTAGGCTGCGGGTTCGATTTCCGCCCGGGGCGGATTTTATCCTGATGTGATAGTGTTCGTTCTCGGAACGGCTGACTTTCTCCTATCCTGTCTTCCATCTCTCTTCACTTTCCGGACGATAAGACCTTAGCAGTTACAGTTCCCTCTATCAATCCTCTTGAATAAAAAAAAAGGTTCACTTTTTTTCTAGTTATACAGCTTGTAGGAACATGAGGTACACAATAGGACAATAAGTTAAACGGTATATTCTATTGTATTATGATTTACACATTCTACTTGAGCTC
The DNA here is from genome assembly GCF_000475195.1 of Diaphorina citri. Lineage (NCBI taxonomy): Eukaryota > Metazoa > Arthropoda > Insecta > Hemiptera > Psyllidae > Diaphorina > Diaphorina citri. The sequence goes on along the minus strand of NW_007380218.1, from coordinate 23,125 downwards.
ATGTCACACTAATTATAGCTTTCACTCACCTCTTAATAGAATGGTCAGGAATGCCAATGACGGCGCTTTAATTTTAATTAAATTTACTCTTTATTACTTTTTACTTTCCTTTTACATTTCATTTTATTATTTTTTTCTACTGTATTTGATTGTTGTTTGTGTTTGTTTAGTTTTAGTGTATTTTTTTCTATTGACATTTTTGTACAAAGGGTTAGTCCCGTAAATAAATAAATAAAAATGATTTATAAGTTGTATCTGTTTCCACAGTATGCTTGTTTACACGGGTGTCGCATGGTAGGCACCAATCTGTCCTATTGTCTCATGGAAAGGGCAGACCTCAGCCATGCTCAGTTGGAGGGTGCCCAGTTTCTAGGCGTCCGGATGTTGTGTGCCAACCTGGAAGGGGCTAATCTGAGGGGCTGCAACTTCGAAGACCCGGCTGGTATCAAGGCGAACATGGAAGGTAAGAATAGAACAACATACAATAGAGTGGTGTGGTATATTATGATACACACAGTATTACAAAACAACAACCACCCAGTAATATTGTCACCTAGCAACCAAATCAACAACTGAAAAACTCTCCCAGTTCTGAGACATCTTTTTATCATTCTGTACATAATTTCTCTGTTCACATTTCTATTTCAATAAACCTTCTCCTTTATCATACAAACCCTTCCCTTGTCCTTTATTCAATCCTTTCTACAATTACAATCAAAAGATACAATAAGTGGAATAGAATACACCTTGTTTATTCTGCTGGGATAGGACTGTAAAGTCCCTTTACCCCTGCGGTCTAACCCAGGTATTATTTAAAAACTTATCTGTTTAGGATAATGTTCGCCCCGGGTTGAACGCAAACCCGCGACCTAGCGCTTACAAGGCAGGCGCTCTAACTTTCGGGCTAACTTAGTCTGGCCACAATTTCGTATTGAAGCGTCAAAAAAATGGTACCTAGTACCTACCTATGTAGGTACATAAAATAGGTACGTAGTCAAAATAGATAAGATAATAGGTAATAGTTTGTGAACTTCGAGATAAAAAAAAATAAAAATAAATAATAGGTACCTACCTACCTAATAGTAACAATAATGATTATGTAAATAAATAAAAAATAAATTTCATATCTGGCATAATGCCTCATTTTTCATGATTCATCATTTTCACCCCTCCCTCCCTTTGAAGATACCGTGTACTTCCCTGTCCTTTTGCTTACCACATACCTACAATTTGAATTTTCGCGCGGCTAGAATCACATGTTTTTGAAAACAAACAATGAGGTTAGGTCAAGAGTGGATAGCGTATATTTTGCAGCCGATGTGAAAAAAGTGAAGCCTAGGTATTTTTACTTTACAGTTTACAGTAAATTTTTCAATAGGTATTTTTTCGAGTTTTTTTCTCAAGAGGTTTTATAGTAGGAAAATGTAACTGCTAATTTCGTATCGTCCCGAAAGTGAAGAGAGGAGAAAGACAGGATAGGAGAAAGACAGCCGTTCCGAGAACAAACCTTATCCGATCAGGATAAAATCCGCCCCGGGCGGGAATCGAACCCTCGTTCTTACCTAGTTCTGCCAGTCAAAAGGGCTCCTTGTCTCCCGTATTTTCTATGAAGTTATGCCCCAGTCCCTTAAAAAGGGGTGTCCACGGGGCCCTCAAAATCCAGATTGGGTCCAAGTGCTGTGAGTAAATTTTCCATATTTTCATCCATTCTTTTGGTCAAATTTCATCAAAATCCGAATACTACGGGATGGGCATGCTACGACACAGGCCACAAGCGTCTAATGTAGCAGTTGTTCCATTGCTACGAAATAAAAACGGCGGTGGAGCACTCATCTTTAAAAAAAAAATACAATAAAGTGGAATAGAATACACCTTGTTTATTCTGCTGGGATAGGACTGTAAAGTCCCTTTACCCCAGCGGTCTAACCCAGGTATTATTTAACATTTATGTTATTATTTAACATTTTTGTTTATGTAAATAATTCTTATGATCTTTATATACCTTTGTTCATGTAATTGCAATGTGTTTGTTATTATCATTAATAAAATTGCGTTTGAACGCCTAAAAAAAAAAAAAAAAAAAAAAAAAAAAAAAATTATA
>NW_007380218.1:0-20946 GCF_000475195.1 Diaphorina citri | reverse complement strand
AAAAAAAAAAAAAAAAAAAAAAATTGCGGATACCGCGAACAATCCGTGAATACCGCGAATAAATCGCGGATACCGCGAACAAATCGCAGATACCGCGAACAATCCGTGAATACCGCGAACAAACCGCGGATACCGCGAACAAATCGCGGATGCCACGAACAAACCGCGGATACCAAGAACAGTCCGTGGATACCGCAGACACCAAGAACTAACTGTGAATAACTTTTATCTAAATAACCTCAGAGGAATCTCCAAACCCATGGTTAAGATGGAGGAGAAACCTCTCCTCAACCCCCTACATTTCCCGAGATCCCCTACTTTTATTATTGACAGTAGGGGGTCAAGGGGAGGTTTCTTCGGACCTAGATTTTTGTCAGAGCTCATTCTCTCTTCTGATTTCAGGTTGGAAGGTTCTCTGTTCCTGATCTCTCTCCCTCTCTTCAGATCTCCAATTCTCCAAGTATTTCAACATGATTTTTTGGGAAACAAGAGTTCCCATTAGCGTAATTAATATTACAAGGAGTCTTTCCTATGTAACTTTTCACGAGGAATCGATTGTTGTACATGTCAGGTGTCTAGGAATGACGTTTAACAAATTATGCGCTTGTAACGAGCCAAAGTCAAAACATTTTGAATGTTAGATTCACCTCGTCGATCGACAGCCGGTCGACCATGTTTGGACACACCTTAAAAGAATGTGCCTTAAAGTAATACATTTTTTAAACACCTCACTTTTTTCAATTAATGAAAACTTTAATGTATACCTCACTTTTGTCTATTAATGAAAACTTTGACCTCACTTTGTTCAATCAAAAGATATCTAATATCTATCTAGATATCCGACTCTGATTATATGATGTTAAAATAAACGTTCACACGATTAATAATAATAATAATAATAATATCTAGCTATCTATGTACATACTTGGATTCAATAAACGAGCACATGTTGAGTACAATGAACGTCTTCACGGCTTTCTTCAACTGGGGCGCATTATAGGTGACAGCGAATCCAAAAAGTTCCACTGCATTCTTCAGCGATAGAGAATAGGTGAGGCCTACTTCACAACATTGCTTGAGTCGTTCTATGAACAACTGATCAGCCACTACCAGGAGGTTGGCCCAGTACTCTACACTGTCGTATGAGACGGGCTTGGTCGTGGCGTTTGTATACAGGAAATTGATCACCTGGAAATATAGATGCAAATGTTAGGTGGTAGAGAACGCTTTCGGCGTTAACTTCGTCTAGTGGTTAGCTTTTACCCAAGAGATTTTTAATTGGGCAATCAATTATACAATTTCATGGTTAAACACATAAAAAAGGTATCCACCTGCTCAAATTAAACTCACCCAGCTCGAGTTGGGCCGGGAAAGGCCAGCAGAACGCGATTCGAAAATTCCAGATACTTCGGAACCCATTCGGAAATTCCAGATACTAACCACGAGAACGTTGATCAACTTCAGTGTATTGAACAGTATACGGGTGTATTGAACGCTGACTAATATAACTTTTTTTTCCAGTAGTCCCTCCATTTTTTAATGGTGATTTGTAAACAATGCATAATACCTATGTAGGTATAGGATAAAATGGCATAAAATAAATAGCTAATTACTATGTAGATAACTCAGTGTTGGACATTACAAAAAAAAGTCTAGTAAAATCTCCTATTTAAGTCATTGGTGGAACACGCCATATGTCTTTCATTTTATCATGGTCGAGACCACAATGTGAGTTTAAACTATTGGAGCAATCTGATTGGTCAAAGAGTTTGAAATCAACCAATCAGCTTGCTTTAATCGGTGAGTTAAATTTAAACCAAGTTTAAACTGAGATTGTGGTCCTGGGCATTAAGAATTTCCATTTTATTAATGTACAGTTATTTTGTCTTTTATGCCTGGGCCACACTTTGATTTTTTTAAAGATGTTTGATAGAGGGAACTGTAACTGCTAAGGTCTTATCGTACCGAAAGCGAAGAGAAAGACAGGATAGGAGAAAGCCAGCCGTTCCGAGGACGAACCTTACCTATTCAGGATAAAATCCGCCCTGGGCGCGAATCGAACCCGCGACCTATCGCTTATAAGGCAGTCGCGCTACCCACCAAGCTAACCAGGGCTGGCAAAATTAATGCTAATTTAGATGAATAACCTACCTTAGTAGTGTAGTGGTTATCGCAGTGGACTGGAATTCTGAAGGTTGTTAGTTCGAGTTGTAAATTTATCACGAAACGAAATTTGCGACTAGCATTAACACATTTGATATTTCTTTTTAATTCAAACGGGTTAAACTTTTGACTAAAATGAACCATGTTAATCTTAATCTAAAGAGTAAAATTAACCAGACTGGTTAACCCAAGTGGATTACGTTAATTCTCAAAGTGTGGCCGCGGGAATTAAGTCTCATTTCTTGCTTATATTATGTAGTTCATTATATGAGGATATATTTAAACTGAGATTGTGGTCCTGGGCATTAAGAATTTCCATTTTATTAATGTACAGTTATTTTGTCTTTTATGCCTGGGCCACACTTTGAAATTATTATTTCATTTTTTGAGAGGTTTTAAAGAGGGAACTGTATTATGTTAGGGCGGTCTCTTCCTGATCTTTTGTGTGCCGCGTCCATTTTAGTTTAACTGCTAAGGTCTTATCGTCCTGAAATCGAAGAGAAAAGGAAAGACAGGATAGGAGAAAGCCAGCCGTTCCGAGGACAAACATCCGTTCAGGATAAAATCCGCCCCGTTCGGAAATCGAACCCGCGACCTAGCGCTTACAAGGCAGTTGGCAAACGGATCAACCTTTTGACTAAAATGAACCATGTTAATCTTAATCTGAAGAGTAAAATTAACCAGACTGGTTAACCCAAGTGGATTACGTTAATTCTCAAAGTGTGGCCGCGGGAATTAAGTCTCATTTCTTGCTTATATTATGTAGTTCATTATATGAGGATATATTTTATATTTTTGTTTCTGTACAGATTTATCTATTGAGTGATATTGGCAGTCTGTGGTCTGTTCCAAGAACGACTCGCGTGGAGTAAAAAGTGCGGAGTAGTTCTTGGAACAGGCCACAGATCAAGGAGGAATTATTGCATTTAATATTCGTACGAGTTCTAAAGACTTGCCTCGAATTTGTTTTTGTTTCAAATATTTATCCTTTATTAAATAAAAATACCTATGAAATAATATACATATTACTTATACGTCATTTAACATAGTGGTGTCCTTTTTTACTTTCCTTATCCTATAAGAAGGAAAGTAATATAATCGGGTCAAACTTTCGATGGTCAGTTTTTAGTGCCAAAACACGTTTTGAGGTCCCTAGAGCCTAAATACAAAGTTTCTTCAGCCATTGGTCCGTGTGTCTGTGGTCTGTCCTTCTGTCTGTAAACAAAATATCTCGAGAACGGTATGAGCTAGAGACTTGAAAATATTAGAACGCAGTCTGATTAGCCAAACACCGAACCTAGTCAGAGTTTTTTTGCTGAATTTACGTACCCCATTTCCACAAAAGAACTACTAAAAGTGGGTTTCAATAGCAAAAAAATCACTTCAAACCTACATCATTGAAAAGCCCATATTCTCAGCTTTCCAAATTGGTAACTTATGTCTGATAAAAAATATCAGAACCCAGTCTGGTGAGCCAAATACCGTAAATAGTGGAATTTTTTTCTACTTCGTTTTATGCGAATCCATTATATTCAAATTGGCGGCAAAACGGCGCGGCTCGTAGCGGCTCTCCAGTACGTCTGACGAAAAGACTGTAAATATATAAAATGTAGGAAATTTTATCATCTACATTTTGTTTGTGGACACTATCTTCGTACGGTGAATGGTTTTTGAGTTATTTACGAAAATGTAAAAAAAAGTTCGAGGACACAGAGTAATACAAAGCTTTTCACACTTTGCCTGGTACGGACTTGGGCATTTCATATAATGACCTAGAAACCTAGATAATACTGGTGCAAAGTTACCCCATTTTACGTACTTTATGAAAAGTCTAGTAATATGATATAATATCATATTACTATCGATTTCATTATACACTTTTCCCAAAAACGGTAGGTATTCTATAGAATGCCGGTTACAGATACACCACTGGAGAATTATGTGCTCCCTTCTAATTGTCGTTGATCGGATTCGATGGCCGTATTACAAAGTCGTTGATTTAAAAACAAACAGTTTAATTCCTTCGGTCAATTAAATCCACAAGCAGCAATGAAAGATGAGTTCTTTCTCTCTTCAGCCTTGAGTGTTTCGATCAGGCTCCATGGCTTAATGAAAATATTACAAAATTCTTTATTGCGATTTGAAAGAATCGAAGGAAAAGATTAAAAGAGAGCTTTGTTTAGAATTGAGATCTAATGAGAATTGTAGTGGCGTGCCGTGAGGTTTATGAAAGGGGAAGCTATGAACCCTAAACTATACATACTCATACCAGGGGCGTATTTAGGGGAGCGCATCCTCGAGCTATTTTTGCTCCTAAATGTAGAAGGCACTTCAAATTCTTGGGTCTTACCCTTGCTAAAACCCTAGATAAGTACGGGTGTGATACATCCAGTATGCCGATTTGCTGGTGGTCTTGTAAAATGTAAATAATGTACTTGAAGTACGTATATTAACGGGAAGAACCCTTTTTCGATACAGAATATAAAACAAGGTATGTACAAACATAGTCTTAAGGTGTGTACAAACATAGTCGATCGACGAGATGAATCTATGTTGTGGAGGCAGTGTGGACGGTTCAGTCGACATCGATCGATGGCCGGTCGCCTGCGTGTGGACACACCTTTAGAATCCAGGTTGAATAATCGCTCACGTTTTTCGGTAAGTGGTCAGAAGGTTGAGGAAATTTGTAGAGAGGGAGGAAAACGGTGATTCCCTGGGATTCGAACCCGCGACCTAGCGGTGGTAAACAGGAGGGCGTGGGTTCAATCCCAGCCGAGGTATGGAATTTTATCCTCAATATAATTTGAGAATTTGACCACAGTAATAGTATGTAGTAGCCTACTGCTGGAGTAAAGGGACTTTTCAGTCCTATTCGAGCAGTATAAATAAGCACTATTATTTTTATGATTATTTTGTTGTGGAGGCAGTGTGGACGGTTCAGTCGACATCGATCGATGGCCGGTCGCCCGCGTGTGGACACACCTTGAGAATCCAGGTTGAATAATCGCTCACGTTTTTTGGTAAGTGGTCAAAAGGTTGAGGAACTTCGTAGAGAGGAAGGAAAACGGTGATTCCCTCGCCTGGGATTCGAACCCGCGACCTAGCGGCTGAGCGTCAGGAGCTCTTTCACTCGAGGACACAGAGTAATACAAAGCTTTTCACACTTTGCCTGGTACGGACTTGGGCATTTCATATAATGACCTAGAAACCTAGATAATACTGGTGCAAAGTTACCCCATTTTACGGTACTTTATGAAAAGTCTAGTAATATGATATAATATCATATTACTATCGATTTCATTATACACTTTGCCCAAAAACGGTAGGTATTCTATAGAAATAGAATGCCGGTTACAGATACACCACTGGAGAATTATGTGCTCCCTTATAGCTTTCATTCCATACGCCACTGGAGAATTGTTCGAAAATCGTGAACCGAGAAATAGTCATATCTGCCGTCCGATCGATGATTGACGAAACTAACTATACGACTATGACTGTACTCTAGAGAGTCTAGGGTCTAGGGGAACCTTACTGATTGCAATGGATACTTTGACTTTACGTCACTCTAAACAGGAGAACGCGGGTTCGATTCCAGGCGAGGCATGGAATTTTATCTTCATTTATTTGACCACATAAGGAGCTCTAAGGGTTAGGTGGTAGAGGCGTTAACCTCACCTAGTGTTTACCTTCCACTCAAGAGTCTAATCAGGTCGCAGATTCGCATTGACATAAAGCCAATAACCCTTCTTTTTTCTTTTTTTAATATTTGGGCCTGTCTCGGTAGTGTAGTCAAGACGTTCTGGTAAACAGGAGGACATCAGGGGTTAAAAACCAGCCCAGGCATGGAGTTTTGTCCGGACAGAAATTTTTAGGCCCGGCCGGGAGTCAAACCCAGCACCTCCGCATGGAGAATATTGGTGCTTTTGACCACTTGAAAGAATCGAAGGAAAAGATTAAAAGAGAGCTTTGTTTAGAATTGAGATCTAATGAGAATTGTAGTGGCGTGCCGTGAGGTTTATAAAAGGGGAAGCTATGAACCCTATACATACTCATACCAGGGGCGTATTTAGGGGGGCCCATCCTTGAGCTATTTTTGCTCCTAAATGTAGAAGGCACTTCAAATTCTTGGGCCTTACCCTTGCTGAAACCCGAGAAAAGTACGGGTGTGATAGATACAGTATGCCGATTTGCTGGTGGTCTTAAGGTATGTACAAACATAGTCAATCGACGAGATGAACGAGCTACCTAAATCACTTCTATGAGTTTTATGAGATATTATTTACCCCGTTAGAGTACAAAAGTTAAAGGAACTTGATCTATTTTAGACTTAGAGGATAGTTGAAAAAAAAATGGACTGAAACAATAATTCTGATGTTTCGCAACAAAGTCCAATAGCGGATAAAAGGTAACCGCGTTTAGTTGAGAACCAATAGGTATAGGTACCTACATACCTATTATTTCATGACACACCCCAATCAAACAGTTCCTAGCTAAAAGTATAACCAAAGGTTGGTCTAGTATTCTACATAGACTCAGTCAATCGACATTTTTTATATGTTTTTTTTTTTTTAATTAAGAAGTTTGACTGTTTAGGGCTTTATGATATTAAAGTTTTCCTCGGCCCGAAATTGAACACGCGACCTAACACTTTAAAGATAGATGATCTACCATCCACCCCAACTAGGCTGCCAAAATGATCAATAACTTTTTTCTGAAGAGAATTCAACCACAAATGTTGGTCACATAATATCCTAATATATGTCTCCCTTATCCCTCCATCCACCCCTGGTGGGCGATTGAAAGGGGGCACCTGCCAGCTTTCGCCTCAATCCCCCGTTCATTCCTCCATCCAGTCTACTTACTTTTTTTTCCTCATTATTTTCAAAACTTTGTTTTTTTATTTTTTCTTTTCTTTTCTTACATACAATGACAGATCTACCCTATATTTGAAGACAAATTTACCCGCCTACATAGGTACCTACTGAAGTTAACCTCACCCATGCAACCTCAGTGGGACTGCGGTCTGAACCTTTTTCCACCACACACGCCCAGACGATCTGATCCATGAGTGCATCGCGGGTATATATCAAGGTAGAAACACACTACTTTCACGTCACGCGAGCTCATGGGGAGTTGAAAAGATGTAATAATAATAATAATAATAATAGTGCTTATTTATACTGCTCGCATAGGACTGAAAAGTCCGTTTGTAGTTCAAAGTTCTCCCATAAATCCCATAATATTATGGTAGGTGATTTTGTTCAGGACAGCTACACTATCATCACGTTACGTCACATCACGTGATAGTAGTGTGGTTGTCCTGTCTGAAACTACCTACAGTAGGTATAATAGGTTAGGTTAATGCATCACTCATTCATCAGTAGGTAATGAAAATCGAAAGTGGGAACTTATAGTTGTGCTGGCCAGTGGCCACACTGGCACCGCGTATAGTTTGAGAACTGCTGCTGATGGTGCATACGTATGCAAATCCTGTTTGGTCTCTGTTCGAGGCAGATTCTCCTCTCTCTCCCACGCTCTTGTAATGTTATTCCTTATGTTAGCCCGCGTGCAGACCAGGGCCCTGTTCAATGAATCAGACACGAGGTACCTAGTCGAGGTAATAGCTTTTTTTTTACATAATATTTGAGGGTTTACCTCTGTTTATTGATTTTTAATATATGTACAATACAATGTTTTTATATATAGGGACTATATTTAAGGCTTCTATATAAAAAACCTGACCTAAAATACAATCAAACACAGACGTACAGACGAGGTGCCTATCTTCATGAATGTACGGTTTCCTGGCTGCTTGTATTTTAAGGAACCTGGCCCTTTTCCACTTGTCGTGAGTTTCATCCGATTTTTTTCCCGAATGTCCTGTAGGCAATGTACCTAATTTAAATGTGTACCCACAACAAACGACACGTTTTTTTTCATCTTTTACGGAACATAGGCCTTTTCTTGGGAGGTCTTGTCCAAATTGTCTTCTTACCATTCAGACTGTGTTCTGAATAATTTAGACAACAAAAAAAAAAAACCTATTATGAGGCCATCTCAAAGAGGTTCTTAGTAAGAATAAGAACTAACCTTACTGGTGTAGTGGTTAGCACAATGAACTCTGGATCTGAAGGTTGGTGGTTCAAGTCCATGTCAAGACACAAAATTTAGTATAGTGAAGTAAGTAATGGAGGGAAGAACATTTGTAGGTAACTAGCATTTATGCCTAACACAATTATAATTCTTTTTTTGTTTTATACTTATCTAACAATACAGGGAGGCACGAGTCCCAACTGTGATATCCGAGTTGTGTCTGTCCAATTTGCATCCCATTTCTGAAATTTATCATCTGAGTTGTGTCCCTGAGCTACCCGAGCTAGAATTATGTACTTTATATACTTATCCTAGTTTGAAGGTATACATGTAGTACAGGGTGACAAAAAATACTGTATGCAGCATTTTTTCAGCTTTCATCATGTAGGTACCTACAATCAATAACATTAAAAAATTCAACTGTACTTGTTCAGAAGTTAAGTCAATGGAATGTTGCTATAAAAGGAGCTGTCACAAATGAGCAGTGTCCAGTGTTATTATAGGGTTAGGTTAAACGCAAAAAAGAGCTTTCACAATATGAGCAGTGACCAGTGTGTTATTATAGGGTTAGGTTAAACACAAAAAACAAGTACAAAAATAAAAGCAATAGCGTTCATCTTCAAAGTTTGTTCCTATAGGCCTATAGAATACAGAAGTTATAGCATACTGTATGGGTACAATTATTTTTGGTCACCCTGTTCGTTACCTGTTCGTTTATTTACTTTATGGTCTCAAGTATATAGGTTCAATCTCAGGTACCGGGGACGCAACTCGGATGACCTTTTTACTTTTTTTTTTGAGTTGGGACCCGGATTTGGGATTCTCGGACTCATCTGGTGTTCCTCCGTACTAGGTACAGTATACTTACATAATAAAGTAAATAAACAAAGTGATTCATGGCTAGGACATTTTTTTATTGATAACCAAATGGACTTTGGAATTTTTTGAATTTGGAAAGGTAGGTAAGTAGGTACCTACTGCCTACTGGTAGAATAGAATATACCTTGTTTATCCTGCCAGAATGGGGTGTCCCGTTTAAGCCAGACACCGAGGAAGGATGTAGTGTTGTGTGAAGGGACTTCAAGGAGGAGTTCGTGGGATCGGGTTACTCTGGAACGTACCGAGGAGCGGAATTCATATTTGTGATAACGGTAGGGAGGACATTCAGTAACAAGGGTTTGGGTTTTGGGGACACTGGTGAGGGTTTTGGGGACAACACTACCAAGGGAAGTTGTCTTGTGGCTTGATAGGTTGAGGAGGCTGGAACTAGAGCTGAGTGTATTCTCTTACCACTATCACCCATCTGATGAGGGACATACTACAGGATGGGCATGCTATGACACAGACCACATGAGTCTAATGGTCCTAGCCTTTAGAGAGCTACGAGTTTGGGAAGCACTGTTCTTATAGGTATTATGTTATACAAAGCCTGCTAAAACCAAAACTGAGTGTATTCTCTTATCACTATCATTTATCGCCCATCTGATGAGGGACATACTACAGGATGGGTATGCTATGACACAGGCCACATGAGTCTAATGGTCCTAGCCTTTAGAGAGCTGCGAGTGTGGGAAGCAATGTTCTTATAGGTATTATGTTATACAAAGCCTGCTAAAACCAAAACTGAGTGTATTCTCTTATCACTATCATTTATCGCCCATCTGATGAGGGACATACATAGGTACTCATACTAAGGCATGGGTATGATGGAGAAATATTGAGGATATTAGATCTCTTAGGCGGATTTCACATCTAGACTGCAACTTGTAGTATACGGCAATTTTCATGTTGAGGGCTACATAGTTTTATGGGCCTGTTCACACTTAAACTTAAAGTACTATTAAGTAGTCTTGAAATAGCCCTTAGTCCAGAAGCTGTTGCCTGGCTACAAAGTTTACCTCTATAAGTAGCTAAGTATACTAGATACCACTCTTCTCAACCAAGATATAATTTCTAGCTATGTGTGGTTATTTGTATGTTTAGGTTAGTCTGAGTTCTTACTTAGTCTGGAGCTCATCCTGGAAAGCTACTTTGCACTTTGCATTCCACAGATATTTTGATATCAAAATGATATCACACCTTAGTTTAATTACAATGGTCAACAAACCAATGTTTTCCCCTGGTGGATGTGCATCATGCCATAACATTGAATAAAGTTCATAATGTTAGGTGTGAATTTCTCTATGAAATAGGGCTGCATTACCTATCAAAAACAAGAATAGAATTTTGCAAAATGTTGATATCACAGTAATAAAATTGTTTTAATGGTTAGCACAGTTGACTCTGGATCTGGAGTTTGGTGGTTTGAGTCAAAGTCAACTAATAAAATGTAATTTAGTCTAGTTATAAGTATTGAATATGGAACAACATTTGTGACAAGCATTTTATTCCAACATTAACAATATTTTTTCATTTGGTTCCTTTCTGTTTCTTGAACGTTAAACTTTTATGCCCTCTACTCCCAGATTTTATGATAAAATAAATCCTCTCCAAATGAAAATTTCCAGACTCACTTGTTTTTATTTGCTGTCTTGAGAGAAGAAAAAAAATAGGGGCAGCTTTCAGCATTTTTCTCAATCAAAATACCTACTCCCCATGCTCAAACTCATACCCAAAAATTTCATTCTGCTTTTTTCTTGGGGATTTGTGTCTTGTGCTTTTTTCAAAATTTGATTGAGAGGTGAAGTTTGGGTATGAATTTTTATTTCCAACTAAATGATGGATGTCTTTTTGTTTGGAGACAAGAAATATGTTTTTGTTCATTAGTGTAAAATGAAAGTACCTCCCTCATTCAATCATGATGAAATTTTTTAATCTCTTTGTTGTGCCGGAACATACTTTGTACCACTCTTACGTCCACCCCTCCCTTCTAGGGATGAAATTTGTTTACTTAACATGAATGGAAACTACATGGAATTTTTTCCTTCTGCAATATTTTTTCATTTGGTTCCTTTCTGTTTCTTGAACGTTAAACTTTTATGCCCTCTACTCCCAGATTTTATGATAAAATGCTGATAAAATGCGAAAATCCTTTCCAAATGAAAATTTCCAGGCTCACTTGTTTTTATTTGCTGTCTTGAGAGAAGAAAAATAAAATATGGGCAGCTTTCAGCATTTTTCTCAATCAAAATACCTACTCCCCATGCTCAAACTCATACCCAAAAATTTCATTCTGTTTTTTTCTTGGGGATTTGTGTCTTGTGCTTTTTTCAAAATTTGATTGAGAGGTGAAGTTTGGGTATGAATTTTTATTTCCAACAAAATGATGGATGTCTTTTTGTTTGGAGACAGGAAATATGTTTTTGTTCATTAGTGTAAAATGAAAGTACCTCCCTCATTCAATCATGATGAAATTTTTTAATCTCTTTGTTGTGCCAGAACATACTTTGTACCACTCTTCTCAACCAAGATATAATTTCTAGCTATGTGTGGTTATTTGTATGTTTAGGTTAGTCCGAGTTCTTACTTAGTCTGGAGCTCATCCTGGAAAGCTAATTTGCACTTTGCATTCCACAGATATTTTGATATCAAAATGATATCACACCTTCTTAGTTTAATTACAATGGTCAACAATTCAACAAACCAATGTTTTCCCCTGGTGCATCATGCCATAACATTGAATAAAGTTCATAATGTTAGGTGTGAATTTCTCTATGAAATAGGGCTGCATTACCTATCAAAAACAAGAATAGAATTTTGCAAAATGTTGATGTCACAGTAATAAAATTGTTTTAATGGTTAGCACAGTGGACTCTGGATCTGGAGTTTGGTGGTTTGAGTCAAAGTCAAGTCATAAAATGTAATGTAGTATAGTTATAAGTATTGAATATGGAACAACATTTGTGACAAGCATTCTATTCCAACATTAATAATTCCTAATATTTTTTTCATTTGGTTCCTTTCTGTTTCTTGAACGTTAAACTTTTATGCCCTCTACTCCCAGATTTTATGATAAAATAAATCCTTTCCAAATGAAAATTTCCAGGCTCACTTGTTTTTATTTGCTGTCTTGATAGAAGAAAAATAAAATATGGGCAGCTTTCAGCATTTTTCTCAATCAAAATACCTACTCCCCATGCTCAAACTCATACCCAAAAATTTCATTTTTTTCTGTCTCTGATCAAATGATCAATGGGTCTCATTTCTTCATTGTCCATCACTGTCATACTGGCTCCATACTGAAACATTCAAGTATGCGTTAGAAACAGACTTGGTAATATGTAATTTACTCAGAGCTCATTCATCATAGGAGTTATTAACATGTACCATCATACCATCAAGATACCAAACAACTTACCTTAGCAAGTAGTACAGTGACATCAATTTGACCATAGAAAATACTGTTGTGTATGGGAGTGTACCCCGACTCTTTGTCTTTGAGATTGATGTCAGCCTTTGCAGATGTGATAAGCCATTTACAGAGATTTTTTTTTCCACAGGCAGCAGCAACATGTAATGCTGATCTGCCAATATTGTCAAGTACCTGGGGGTGAATCAAATACAATAAATAAATTAATGGAAGCGTAAATTAATTAGTATTTTCTAAAGCTACATGTTCACTTAAATATTGGATCTTAGCTCTTGTAAGAGACTTTCCCCTGACTTCCAATGTGTACACACAGCAAGTCTTCTCTTACTCCATAGACTTTACCGACACTTTCTGTGTGCAAAACATATACCTATGTACTCCGTAAGTCTCTTGCACAATATTATTGGCAGTGTTTTGGCCATTGGGTACTTGAGGATTACAACCTCTCGGTCCACAGGTAGAAATGTTTGCATACTTGGAGACTGTTTGAACATAGTCTCTGAACTTGCTCAGAAGTTAACAAACTTTTAGAACCCAAGGTAGATAAAGGAAACTTACGTGTCCACAGTTACCACAAATACAGTAGATATAGGATGCTAGCTGGCTATCAGTGACAGATCTTGATGTAATAACAGAGGTTATTTCAGACCCATGGGTCTCGGATCGACACCTGTCCGTACAGTCATTGTAGACATAGTTCTTCAACATTGTCTGCAAAGTCCTTGGTCAATAGAAGGCGGAAAATCTGAAAAAACGTCCTGGAAAAAGATTTGTTCCCTTTTAACTTCCAACTTCCAAGTTTGATCTGAGATTTGTCCATTTGTTTATCAAATTACAGTGTTGCCGCTTGCCGGTGCAAAAGAAGACCGGCTAAATATTATCCGGAAATTTCAAATTTAGAGCCGGACACATTTCGATTTTGCCATTTAAATAAATGGAAATCAGCCCTAACTAGGGTGATTGCTTTGGGCTGACATTTGGTTTTGGCTACAAATTTTACGAGTGGATGCCCTTTGCACTCAACCTTGGTTATTTATTTAGCAAGGGAAATTCAGGCTGGTATACTCCCTGTTTAAAGTCCCCCAGCGAGACTAAGCTGGTCTACTCTCTGTTTAATGTCCCCTAGCCAGATATCTACATATGTATATGTATTAATTCTTGCAAATAAATAAAGAGTATTATGTTGAAAAAATACCTGTGTGCGGGGAATAGTGTGGAAGCGACTTGGAATGTGACGTCATGAAGAAGATCGCATTCGTTGGCTTCAGTGAGGAGGGTGGTTAGTTGTGATTGGAACTGCGATGAGGTGATGCGAGGTATGTCATCGGTAGCCAGGAGAAAATCCAGCGGACGAAACTGCAATTGTTGACCGAAAAATAATAATAATGGTGCCTATTTATACTGCTCGCATAGGACTGACAAGTCCCTTTACTCCAGCACTTACTTTCTCAAACTTCTGGGCAAGAAAGATTTGATGAGAAAGAAGAGGACATGGAAAGGGCTCCAGCAGTAGGCTACTACTATTGTTGTGGTCAAATTCTCAAATTATATTGATGATAAAATTCCATACCTCGGCTGGGATTGAACCCTCGCCCTCCTGTTTACCAGGCGATCGTCTTGACCACTACACCAGCGAGACAGGTGTAGTAGTCAAGACAAGGACAAGAAACCGAGGAGGAAAAATGAAAGATCTATCTATACCTCTTAATAATACAGTAGAGAGTTAAATACATAAATTTTACCTGAAGAACAGCGAAGTTGTAGCCTTTCGGATCTGACGTGATTTTGACAGCGCGATGTACATTGGCTAACCTCTCAGCTCGAATTAAATAGGTAGGTGTGACGTCATTGACTAGGTCCTGAGCCGTGAGATATTCTCCTTTTGATTTCTTCTGAGATACTGCATGAACAAAAATGGGTTTGTCAATTAGAGCGTTCAATAGTGCAGTGAAGTACGGTTCCCTTCGGTTCCCGAGTAAACAGTACAATAGTCCTAAACAAAAGTGGACGCGGCAGCACACAAGGGATCAAGAAGAGACCGCCTTAACATAATAATAGTCGATTAAAGAAAGCGTAGACTCGTGAAGTCTGTCTCGTAGCATGCCCAATTTGTAGTATGCCTCTCATCAGAAGATGAGCGATAAGAGACACAATTTCCATATTTCAATAATCTTTTTACACTGGTAATGTTGCCATTGGTCGCTACTCGATTAAAGTAACCACTCACTTGTCCTCACGCTGAGTGCATTCCGAACTCCAAGCATAGAGCCGAAAAAACTTCGACCTTGGGACCTCCGGAGTGCAAGCCTAGTGTGATACCCACTCGGCCACGGAGGTTGCTTCATTAATCACAAAATAGAATTCATTCGGACAATATTACCTGTATTAAGAGAAGAGGAAGAGCTGGTGGTCTTGTGTTTCAGATTTAGTTCCGAGCTCAGAAATGTTTGACCGTCCGAGGATACGAATGCCAAGTGATTGGACTGCAGGACAAACTGACGGACCGCAGTGTAGCGAAGTGAAATGAACACACACCTGCAACAAAAGAAATTTTAATTGTGTTAAGCATTCGTAGATTCGTAGAAGCTTAACCCATCCTTTAGGGCTATTTGCCCCCACACCCAAGCCTCGGAGTGGGCTTTTTGTGAATGGTGTTAAGCATAATTAAATGCTTGTCACAAATGACGTTTCTTGCTTATTACATCTAAATAAATTTTATGACTTGTCCTGTGCATGAACCAAACTCCAAATCTGAAGTCCAACGCGCTAACACGTACACTACCGAAGTAATGAAGTTGGTTATCTGAAGCAAATATTGAACAAAGTTAAAAAAAAAAAAAATAAATAAATAACAACTAATGATTTACCTTGTAAACTGAGCGCAGGATTCTGTCCACAGGAATATATTGCCATAGTTGGTGAGGATGGCCACTTTCAAATCTTCTCCCTCATAGGGGGGTAAACCCTGGGGGTGGGGAGCTTTGAATCTGCCCCCCGCCACGCACATCTGCTCTATTGTTTGAACTTTCCCGGACAGGTCAAACGGAGACCTTTTCCTGAAATCAGAAAAAACAACAGATATGTATCAATACATGCCGTAAGGTGTGTGAGCGAAAAGAGTTTGGAGCTTAGCACTGTTTGGCCTATATTAACACGAAATAGAATTTCAAGACTTTTCAGTATTTTCACCTCAACTTCCCGTCGAATGTGAAAATAGATGCGAAAACGCCAAAACCCGACCTTTCTACGATTTGTATAATTGGTTTTCTGATAGGTATTGTAGACGACGTGAAATCAGAATCAACAATAGCATGTTAAATGCACTAGTCCCCAATGGATCACTAGAGTTGAGCAAATTTTAGCGTGCTTAGTCAGCTCCCATGGCGTAGTGGTCACTGCACTCGCCTGGCACGCGGGAGACCCGGGTTCGATTCCCGGCGGGGTCAAGAAATTTGTATCAAGCAAATGATTGACTCCGTGACTGGCTGTTGCGGGGCCCACTCAGCCTCGTGAGGAAAATGAGTAGCTATGACATATAAATGCGCATAGCGACCGGTGCCAGCATGGTAGAGGAAAATGAGTAGCTATGGCATATAAATGCGCATAGCGACCGGTGCCAGCATGGTAGGTAAACATTGGATTTTAGGATTATTGAGATATTGGGAAAAATCCTACAATGCTGCAGTGAGCACCAAAGTTGTGACATAATAACACAAAGAAACTGCATTTACATTTAAAATTTAGCGTGCTTGGAATCTGGACGGGTAGCTCGTCGCCGAATGTAAAAACCTGATTACGAAAAAAAAAAATAATAATAATAATAATAATAATAAATAAATAAAAAAATAGCAGTTATACAGTGATATTAATACTAACCTTCTTGGGAGAGCTTGTTGCCAAATAAAGGGTAAAACCTCCGTCAGTAAAAACCCCAGCAGTAATACAGTGACGTTAACTCCTAGAAAAAAATATTTACCTCTGATGGAAAGGAGAGAACCTACGACATTCATATTGGTAGTGCAGATAGATATCACTCTTATTGACTCGTATAACTGTGGCAGTGTTGCAAGCTACCACTTCTGTTATGAGATCCCCATATTTCCAGTAGTCCCTCCATCCACCCCTGGTGGGCGATTGAAAGGGGGCACCTGCCAGCTTTCGCCTCAATCCCCCGTTCATTCCTCCACCCAGCCTACTTACTTTTTTTCTTCTTTTCAAAAGCTAACATACCTAATTTAATTTTAAGTTTAATTACTCATTTAATTTAATTTGAAGATTTACCTCATGTAGTATAGAGCCAGGTATAGGTAACTGTAGCGGCGTGCTCCCTCCAGCTTCCATCCACCCCCCACACAACATGTGCTGAAAATACTCCAGTCGCCCCGCTAGAACACATTTGTGGGCCTTGATCAGGGCCCCATCACAACTGGAAATGGCAACATCGGATAGCTCTTGGCAACTATGCCGATCGAAACAGGGGACCTGGCTGGGAACGGTGACTCCGGGTTCTTTCAGCACGAGGGTTCGATTCTCATATCTGGAAGTAAAAGTATTGGAAGTGTTACTAGTTACTAGAATAGAATAGCATAGAATATACTCTGTTAAGCCCTGTTTATAGTGCAAGAATGAGACTGAAAAATAAAAGGAGATTTATTCACTCAATCATTCACATACACATACTATCTCAAGAATCCCAACACCTAGAAAGATCAAATTTGGTAGGAATATTCCAATATTCTAGAAGTGCACTAACCAAAAAGAGAGAATAGATCAGTTGCGCTTACTTGGGAAATGTTTCAAAGTCATAGAGCAGGAAAAATGAGGAGCAACGGAATTTTTCTTTTTCTTCTATGGGCTTACTTGGGTGATGTTTCAAAGTCATAGAGCAGGAAAAATGAGGACCAACGGAATTTTTCTTTTTCTTCTACGATGCATACTTGGGTGATGTTTCAAAGTCATAGAGCAGGAAAAATGAGGACCAACGGAATTTTTCTTTTTCTTCTACGACTCTTCTAATACTGAGATAAATCGATTTAAAAAATACCGGTAAATCGTGAAGTTTGACGTCACGGCATACGCTCCCGTAGGCGATGATGTCGTAATTCATGACTCCCGCTTCGTTTGTTTGTGCGCAAGCGTTTCTGCGCATTTTGACGTAAATTCTGACGTCACAACTCTTTGAACTTTTTCAGTAGAACGGCAATTAAAAATTGAATTTTTGACCTTTTAAAAAGATTTATTCACTCAATCATTCACATACACATACTATCTCAAGAATCCCAACACCTAGAAAGATCAAATTTGGTAGGAATATTCCAATGTTCTAGAAGTGCAATAACTAAAAAGAGAGAATTTTACCGAAATCTACATCGGTTTCGCAATATGGTTGATTTTCTGTGGCGAAGGACGGGCAAACCTGCTAAAGACACTCCCCCATAAATGTGTCTTTTTTTAAGAGGTTTGACAGAGGGAACTAACTGTAACTGGTAACTGTACTTTTTTAAGCGAATGCAAATATCAAGTTTTTTTTTAAAGAGGTTTGACAGAGGGAACTGTGACTGCTAGAGAAATCGAAGAGAGAAGGAAGACAGGATAGGAGAAAGCCAGCCGTTCCGAGAACGAACATTATCCCATCAGGATAAAAAAAAAAAACACATGTATTTTTTTGTTAAGAGGTTTGACAGAGGGAACTGTAACTGCTATGGTCTTATCGTCCCAAAATCAAGAGAGAAGGAATTTTTTTAAAGAGGTTTAACAGAGGGAACTGTAACTGCTATGGTCTTATCGTCCCGAAATCGAAGAGAGAAGGAAGAGAGGGATAGGAGAAAGCCAGCCGTTCCGAGAACGAACATTATCCCATCAGGATAAAATCCGCCCCGGGCGGGAATCGAACCATTTTAAAGAGGTTTGACAGAGGGAACTGTAACTGCTATGGTCTTATCGTCCCGAAATCGAAGAGAGAAGGAAGCCAGGTGGGAGGAAAGCCAGCCGTTCCGAGAACGAACATTATCCCATCAGGATAAAATCCGCCCCGGGCGGGAATCGAACCCGCGACCTAGCGCTTACAAGGCAGACGCACCAATGTGTCTTTTTAATTTCAGACTTACCACTTTAGGTTCAATGACCGAAGCACTACTGACAGTGACAGGCGAATGTCCAAGCTGCCCAGCATGTATCCCAAACGTGTACACCTCACGACTGGAATAGACCACTGAGTGAAATCTACCACAGCATACTCCAATGAGAGGCTGTGAGGATTTGAGGGAACTTCGGGGTATGGGGGTGGGGGAGACAATGTTTGACCTCAGATTTGGATTTTTCACAACTTTTTACGTAGGAATCGACCTTTTATTGATAATATTTTCCCAATTGCAACTCCTCCATTTTACCGAAATCTGCATCGATTTCGCAATAGGTATGGTTGATTTTCTGTGGCGAAACACGGGCAAACCTGCTAAAGACACTCCCCCATACATGTGTCTTTTTTTAAGAGGTTTGACAGAGGGAACTAACTGTAACTGGTAGGGTCTTATCGTCCCGAAATCGAAGAGAGAAGGAAGACAGGATAGGAGGAAAGCCAGCCGTTCCGAGAACGAACATTATCCCATCAGGATAAAATCCGCCCCGGGCGGGAATCGAACCCGCGACCTAGCGCTTACAAGGCAGACGCACCAATGTGTCTTTTTAATTTCAGACTTACCACTTTAGGTTCAATGACCGAAGCACTACTGACAGTGACAGGCGAATGTCCAAGCTGCCCAGCATGTATCCCAAACGTGTACACCTCACGACTGGAATAGACCACTGAGTGAAATCTACCACAGCATACTCCAATGAGAGGCTGTGAGGATTTGAGGGAACTTCGGGGTATGGGGGTGGGGGAGACAATGTGAGAGGGAGGAGGTGACAGGCCTAGCTGATGAAAGCTGTTCAGACCACATACAAACACCTGGAAAAGTAAGGGGAGGGTTGGTATTGGTATGGATCATTGGCTATAAGCCCTAATCTTACTGTAACAGTACATAAAACAATCCCATCCACTATCAGTGGTTACTAGAGTGTTTATACATAGGTACCTTAGATAACAAAATTATTTGGTGACCCTTTTTTTTTTTTTTTTAAGAGGTTTGACAGAGGGAACTGTAACTGCTATGGTCTTATCGTCCCGAAATCGAAGAGAGAAGGAAGACAGGATAGGAGAAAGCCAGCCGACCCTTGACCCCTTGAAATGAGTATTTTTTAATGTCTTGGTAATGTAAATAAAAATTAGTATGAGAATTGGTAACAGCCATTTTAACATAAATGCTATTCTACTTTCAGATTTGATATCTCACCAGAAAACACAGAACTGCTGTTCTACACCAACTCACAAATTCATATCTACTCATTTTTCAATGAAATCATTGAGAATGTGAAACAAATAGATTTCAGAAATCTGATACCCAACCAGATGAATTTTGCTGCCAAAGACATAATTCAAGTTCTACCTATCCATTGTACTCTTCAAACTGCTCAGTTCATAGTGTGCTTCCAAGACAAGGCAATGTTTTATTTCATTGTGGACATCAATAAAGATGTTGTACAAACCTATGTGGAGCTGACCAAAGCTCAATGTTGTGCTTGGAACATGGAGTACATTCATGTGTTGACCAGTGGTGGAATTCTTTGTATCCTTTATTATTCAATTATTTAATTAAAATAATGTACATGTAAGTAAATTCATAAAATTAGGTACTTCCTAGAGGTAGCACCTGATAGGTGCTCATTAGGACCCTTTTAAAGAAGTTTAGAAAAACCTTCTTTCAAGTTCTTTTTGTTGGCATATGAACATTTAACAATTGGAATTCTTTGTATCCTTTATTATTCAATTATTTAATTAAAATAATGTACATGTAAGTAAATTCATAAAATTAGGTACTTCCTAGAGATAGCACCTGATAGGTGCTCATTAGGACCCTTTTAAATAAGTTTAGAAAAACCTTCTTTCAAGTTCTTTTTGTTGGCATATGAACATTTAACAATTTTTTTAATTTTGAATTTATTGTAGGTAATTATCAATGATTTGTCTAGAAGTCCTTAACTCACAAATATCTGCAGGTAAATACAACACCTTGTCTGGTGTTCTCATCAGTGAGGATTTCAATATTTATTCAATCATTCCAAAACATAGCCATCAAGTTCAGTTCAAACATATGCAAATATCTTGTAACAATAAAGATGCCTGTGTTGTAGACAGTTCTGGGTCTGTCTATCTGTTTCAAATTGAAGAGGACAGGAGTGATATAGAAACAGGGCTGGATATTAGTATGGAACTGGGAGTGGACAGTGTTAGTCCAAGTCAGTCCAGAGACAACACCAGCTCAAAAAAATGGTCATTC
>NW_007380217.1:0-27893 GCF_000475195.1 Diaphorina citri | reverse complement strand
GAAAATTTGGACCGATTGCAATACTTTCATTACTAGTATAGCTCCGCTATACTGTAGTAATAGAAAGTAAAAAAATATAAGAAACCTATAAGGTATCATATTAAGCTATAGCATTAGAGCTGAACATGAGAAGTATAGGTGATCTGAGACAAATTGGAGAGAAAGTAGGGCCCGAAAGTTTATATCGTGGATTTGGGAAGCTTTGAAATACTGTGGTGCTTTCAGATGGAGTGTGGATTACTGTGGAGCTTTCAGATAAAGACTTTAAACTTTCAGACAAATTTTGGGCTATCTTTTGTGGCGCTCACAACAACACTCAACACAAATATAATCTTACATAGAAAACGCAGGTTCTCGTTTCTCCACAAGGGTTCCAAACAAGTTTGAAGTTCAAACTTGGAACTTTCAGAATAAAGTACATAAGTACCTTTACAGATTCAGTTAGTTTCAGGTTTCAGCTAATTAATATCAACCTTAGCTGAGTAGTGTAGTGGTTGAGCGGTGGCTTCGGATCTAAAGAGGTTGGTGGTTCGAGTCCAAGAATCAAGTTATGAAGTTCAGTCAGTCAGTTATTTTACGAACTATTTCTTTATTTAGGTACTTTTTTTACTGGCTTTCTTTTAAGTGGCAGGATTCAATTCAACTTATTATCATTAGTTTATGAATTCAAGGACTTCAAATATGCTATGAATGGACAAGTTTGGTGGAAAAAGGAAAGGATTAGAACACAAATCAAATAGAAGAATTCAAAGATGAACAAATTTTTACGAATGCCTTCCTATCTTCTGTGTTGAAATCCTATAATAATGCCTTTGTTTGAAGAAAAAAAGGTATCTTGCCCAATGCAGTTACCCCAGAAGCATTAAAATAATGAAATTTGTTACCTCCTCTACAACTCTACACACGTCTTGGTCTCTTGTACAACACTTGACCTAATTTCAGCTAAACATTTAGTTCACCAGCTGAAAAGGATAGAAATCTATAAATCTCGAAAAATTTTGGGTATTATTTTAGAACAAAATTCACAAAGGAAATTAACGTATTTTGTTTTCTTCTCCGAACAGACACTGTGATTAATTCTAACACGTCCAGGGGAAAGATGAAATAATGTTTAAATTAAAACACACAGAACTCAGAAACAGCTGACCATTGAGAGTAGAGCTAATGAGCTAGGTACCTGAGATACTGAAAGTGATTGTTACACTCCAAATTGAATTCAACTTCATTGAGAGTGAGTAGAGCTAATGAGCTAGGTACCTGAGATACTGAAAGTGATTGTTACACTCCAAATTGAATTCAACTTATTATCATCAGTTTATGAATTCAAGGACTTCAAATATGCTATGAATGGACAAGTTTGGTGGAAAAGGGAAAGGATTAGAACACAAATCAAATAGAAGAATTCAAAGATGAACAAATTTTTACGAATGCCTTCCTATCTTCTGTGTTGAAATCCTATAATAATGCCTTTGTTTGAAGAAAAAAGGTATCTTGCCCAATGCAGTTACCCCAGAAAAAAAAAAAATTCGATTTCCAGATACGCTTTTTAAGATGAGAGTGTCTTACCTTGCCAGAATCAGATGAAAACTTGCAAGTGACTTAAAAGCAAATAAAATACTGCACTAAAATGGATTATTAAATGGGATAAATTTAAAAATTTAAAGGTAAAATTAAAACGTAAAAGTTGCTCCAGAGGAAACCTTTCTCATAATATTCACAAAATGATTTTTTTAAAGCTAAAATTGCCCCATCTCCTATCTTCTGTGTTGAAATCCTATAATAATGCCTTTGTTTGAAGAAAAAAGGTATCTTGCCCAATGCAGTTACCCCAGCCTATCTTCTGTGTTGAAATCCTATAATAATGCCTTTGTTTGAAGAAAAAAGGTATCTTGCCCAATGCAGTTACCCCAGAAAAAAAAAATTCGATTTCCAGATACGCTTTTTAAGATGAGAGTGTCTTACCTTGCCAGAATCAGATGAAAACTTGCAAGTGACTTAAAAGCAAATAAAATACTGCACTAAAATGGATTATTAAATGGGATAAATTTAAAAATTTAAAGGTAAAATTAAAACGTAAAAGTTGCTCCAGAGGAAACCTTTCTCATAAAATTCACAAAATGATTTTTTAAAGCTAAAATTGCCCCATTCCAGCTGATTCGATTTTGGCCCAGCTGTCAAACAATAGATCAGCTGATTTGAGAAAACAGCTGATTTCACAGCTGACTCATGATTGAGAAGCTAGCAACCCTTCCCCTGAAATTGTCATGCACATTGCGTTTTTTTGATAGTTCCACGGCGGTATTTTGGCCCAGCTGTCAAACAATAGATCAGCTGATTTGAGAAAACAGCTGATTTCACAGCTGACTCATGATTGAGAAGCTAGCAACCCCTCCCCTGAAATTGTCATGCACATTGCGTTTTTGATAGTTCCACGGCGGTAATTATTTAGGCCCGGGCTTATCAATTTTATTTAATATAAGAGTTAAAGCAATCTGATTGGCTAAATTTTTTGAATTTTTAAAAAAATCAACCAATTAGATAGCTTAATATAAGAGTTAAAGCAATCTGATTGGCTATTTTTTTTTAATTTTTAAAAAATCAACCAATTATATAGCTTAATATAAGAGTTAAAGCAATCTGATTGGCTAAATTTTTTGAATTTTTTAAAAAATCAACCAATTAGATAGCTCAATATAAGAGTTAAAGCAATCTGATTGGCTAAATTTTTTGAATTTTTAAAAAAATCAACCAATTATATAGCTTAATATAAGAGTTAAAGCAATCTGATTGGCTAAATTATTTGAATTTTTAAAAATCAACCAATCAGATTGCTTAATATAAGAGTTAAAGCAATCTGATTGGCTAATTTTTTTGAATTTTTAAAAAATCAACCAATTAGATAGCTTAATCCGTTTAAACTCACTTTGTGGAACCGGACCTTAATAAAAATGTTCTCCTATTGGTAAATAAATCTAGAGTGAGGAATGAATATCAATATTGTGGACTTAAAACCTACAGCAGGTATATGTTCTCTTATAGAATAGAGCTGTCTAGTACCTATACCTAAATATGACAGTTAAAGAGGGACCTCTGTCTGAATTTAAACTCGGTTTAATGATTAACTCTCGGATTAAACAATGTGATTCGCTAAAATCCGAGAGTTAAACTTAAACCCAGTTTAAACACAGATTGTGTTCCCAACCATTATTGGTTTAACTTTAATCCAAATTTAACTGTGCCCCTGGACAAGTTTTTCCCCCCTCTCAGTAGTAGGTAATGCATAGTACACATTTCAAACAGGTTAAATGTCTTCTATGCAAACTAAGGGGGGTTTTGCTTTGCCAGCCTAGTTAGCTTAGTTGGTAGCGCGCCTGCCTTGTAAGCGCTAGGCCGCGGGTTCGATTCCCGCCCGGGCCGGATTTTATCCTGATGGGATTCGTTCTCGGAACGGCTGGCTTTCTCCTATCCTGTCTTCTTCCTCTCTTCGATTTCGGGACGATAAGACCATAGCAGTTACAGTTCCCTCTGTCAAACCTCTTAAAAAAATAATAATAAAAAAAATAAATAAATAAATAAAAGGGGGTTTCAAGCATTAGGTAGTAGTAGGTACAGATTTTGAAACTTATGAATATGTACAATTTTTGTTCTACACTTGCTTACATGCTAAAAAGGTAATTTAATAAAAAAATATCTTTCCCCAAAAATTTCTTTAAACCCCCCAAATTTTCCCTCAAAAAAAAAAAAAAAAAAAAAAAAAAAAAAAAACTCGACTAGATAAAATTCCTTATTGCTTTCGAAAGACCAATCGCAACAACTTTTTGGATGTTTTCCAAACCAGACGGTCTGCAATCAACTCCAAGTTGTGTTAATGATTAATGCCCCCACTACATAGTGGAGTCACTATAACAACCTGTTCACATACACGATTTTTTCTTCGTCCAAAGTTACAATTTTTCCGATTTTTTTTTCTTCGTTGACAATGTGAAAACGCTCATTCATTTGTATACGCCTCGAAGCCCTCACGAAAAAAAAACTCACGTGACAAAATAAAATCGTTTCGTGCAGTGTGAACGGGCTGTATCGCTGGTAATCTTCACTTCAGCGGGCCCAAGGGGCATATTTTTATGAACAAAATACTGGCTCTCAAGCTGCACTGAAGCATCAATTCCAAACATCTGATGGTCCAAAATTTGTTTCAGTCTGACTTGAGAGCGAGAATTTTTTGTTCATAAAATGGTTAAATTTTTCTCTACCTACTTGTCTACATTTTTCACCATATCGCCTTTTTCACATTCTCTCTCTCTCTCTCTTCAGTGTAAGGTAACTAGGCGAGGTTAACGCCTGAGGCATTCTCTACCACCTAACCCAAGTGTTAAATTATCATGTGGTCAATTTCCCACATAAATGATGATAAAATTCCATGCCTCGGCTCGGATCGAACCCGCGGCCTCCTATTTACCAGGCAAGCGTCTTGACTACTACGCCACCGAGGCAGGTTCTCTCTTCCTTCTTCTCTCTGATGATCTTTAAAGCCTGATAAAATTCCATGCCTCGGCTCGGATCGAACCCGCGGCCTCCTATTTACCAGGCAAGCGTCTTGACTACTACGCCACCAGGTTCTCTCTTCCTTCTTCTCTCTGATGATCCTTAAAGCCTCTAAAATCTCTAATCTTCGTCTCGATCAGAGCTCAACTTCACGATGTTAGCCGAAATCAATCGGTAAATTTCCGAAAATTCACGAGTACAGCCGAAGTAGAAATCTTCGTCTCGGTTAGAACTCAACTTCACGATGTTAGCCGAAACCAATTGGTAAATTTCCGAAAACTCACGATGTCAGCCGAAGTATAAATCTTCGTCTCGGTTAGAACTCAACTTGACGATGTTAGCCGATCTCACTCGGGATTCCGAGAAGACACGATGACAACTTCGGGAATGTTCGAGGCCGAGTCTCCCTGATCATTGGACTGAGCGGAGACGGTAGACCGAGTGAAATCCACAGAGTCAACATCTGAAATAAAGAAATAAACGAAAAGAACAAAATTAAACAAAGAAATACCTATTACCAAGGGTTACTTTCTGGTGTTCTCGTGTTGACCCAGCACCTAAGTGGGAAGTATTATGCCTCTTATCGCACATCTGATGAGGGGCATACTAAGGAATGGGCATCCTACGACACAGACTACATGCGTCTAATATAGTAGTTAATTTTCATGTTCTGTTAATATGTTGTATTATCAATAAATGGAAACTTAAAAAAAATTAAAAAATGAAATAATGATGGTGGATTTAAAAAATGACTCAATCAGAGATTTCATTAATAGGAGAACTTTTAATGATCCAAAAAGGAGTAGTTAAAAAAAAAATCCTGTTTGGATTATTAAAAACTCCTTTTTGATCATTAAAAATTCTCCCATTAGAGGAATCTCATTAATTCATTGGTGAAATCCACCATAATAATACCAAAATCAAGTACCTCCATTGCACACAGACAGCGCAGATCGGCTACTATTGGCGCTCCGATAGGCGCTTCCCCCGATAGAACCGCTTGAACTATCATCATACTCCTCGGAGGCCGCGTTCACTGAATGCAGAAGGCCGACTGGATCCCGGGTCTGCGAGCTGGAGGCCACTTGAGTGTCCGCCGGGGGCTGTGTGGCCCCTCGGCCTCGCAGAGCGTTCATTACGCGACGTCTTCTATCCAAGATTGCCTCCTGGGAATGAATCATTACAAATTTCATTAGTAAATGGTTTCTTCAACTTAAATTGATGCCAAGAGCAAGTTAGTAGTGAAACAATAATAAAAAAGTGACCTTTTGGAAGACGAAATTAGGAATTCTTTTGCCTATGAAATTTTAGGTACATTGTCTCATTTCTTAAACTATTTCATTTGGTATCCTCTTAGTTTTTTTTTTTATTTTGTATTAACCTATTTTACGTTGTCCCCCTTTTTTAATTCAAGCAAGGTTTTTCTAGTTTATAAAATGTACACCTAATTTGTACCAAATACATAAGACCTCGTTTAGACTGCGGGAGTAAAAGGACTTTTCAGTCTCATTCTGGCAGTATAAACCGGGTATATTCTATTCTACATTGGGGGACATTTTCAAGTGGGTATCTGATTGAAGTTCTAGGGTAAATACTCAGGGGAATGACGACACTTACGCTCAAGGAGGCAAACGTTCCGCCGGTGGTCGGGGGTGGACTTTTCAGTCTCATTCTGGCAGTATAAACCGGGTATATTCTATTCTACATTGGGGGACATTTTCAAGTGGGTATCTGATTGAAGTGCTAGGGTAAATGCTCAGGGGAATCACGACACTTACGCTCAAGGAGGCAAACGTTCCGCCGGTGGTCGGGGGCGGGGCTCCGGGTCTGAGGAGCGGGGTTCGATCATCCGGTTCACTCTCCGAGTCCGAATCAAAGTACTGCCCCACCTCCCCCGGCCCTAGGACACTTCAATGTCACTGATCACTCTGTTTTGGATTTATTTCTTGTACCAGCATATCAAAATATGATTTAGATGCCTTTTTAATTTATTCGTTTTCACAGAATTTCTACATGAACTGAAAGACACACTGTAACCACTAGTAAAATGTAGACTCTATTTACAATATTATGAAAATAAGAAAAAATCACTCTGTTCAAATTTACATGCTTTCACTATTAGTTGAAGTTGTTGAATCAAATCACAATCTCATGCCTGTTGCAATTAAAGTTGATATCAAAATATTTCTCCACACTTTGTGTCCAACTCCCAATGGTGTTACACTTCATATTATCGAAAATCTGTTTTCTGGTTTGATAATCCTTTTTTTCAAGTCACTAGATTCCGATTTCTATTTTAGAATTTTGATTACTGACTCAATTTGGATGAAATATCTGTAATAAACAATGGGGAATGAATTTTGTTACAACATGAAAAACTACTAACACCTCTGGCCTAATTCCTGGAGGTGATTGTAATGTAGTACTTGCAGTTTACAAACTACAAATTAATTAAATATAGAAAAAAGAAAGCAAGCTACAATCTGCTACAATGTCTGGCTAGGGGACAAATGATAATTATATGTAGGTAGGTAGGAGGTACCTACATGTCAAAAATGAGGGGGATTTATAGTTCCTTAAGTTATAAACACTTCCACACACTTTTAAATTATAAACAGAAAGTTCTAAAATGGACTAAGATTAGAAAAACAAAAGGGTATTACAATGTGATGACTACCACAGTAGGTACACACAATATGATGATAGACTAACATTTTGTAAAATAATCTTTTGAGATATTATCAATATGTATTCAAATACACGTTTGTAAAAGCATGCCCTAGGTCAAATACGCATTACAGGGTTCAAAACAGATAAACATCAACTTTTGCAAAAGTAGAAGGTTCATAGTTCAAATAAACCTACAAAAAACCTCCTATCTATGTTGTTATGAGGACTGTGACGACCCTAAGTAAGGTACAGGGTATTTCAAAAACAGATCATTACAATGGCATCGTCCGTCAGGCACACTGCTTTGTAAACTTCTAAAAATGACAGTTTCACACTTTAAAAAACAAAATAAAAAGAAAGCAGGTGCAATGAAATCTCGCGGTTCAGGTGATTTTTTTTTAAATGCCACTTTTAGAGCGACTTTTTTGTCTAGTTATTTTTAACTTTATGTTCCTTTATGATTTTCTGCCGCGATCGACTTGAAATCAATCCTCGATCAATCAGTTGGGCAGCCCTGTTGTGTAGACTGGTGGGGTAAAGGGACTTCTTAGTCTCATTCGAGCAGGATAAACAAGGTATATTCTATTAATCTATTCTAGTCCAATACTCACAAATATCGCCTGCGGCGTCGCCGATTGCGCACGTATCGGAACGAGTTCGGGGTTTTTTTTTTTTTTTTTTTTTTTTTTTTTCGTTAAATGCCACTTATAGAGCGACTTTTTTGTCTCGTTATTTTTAACTTTATGTTCCTTTATGATTTTCTGCCGCGATCGACTTGAAAACAATCCTCGATCAATCAGTTGGGCAGCCCTGTTGTATAGACTGGTGGGGTAAAGGGACTTCTTAGTCTCATTCGAGCAGGATAAACAAGGTATATTCTATAAATCTATTCTAGTCCAATACTCACAAATATCGCCTGCGGCGTCGCCGATTGCGCACGTATCGGAAAAGCATGGAGCTCAGCATGCAGAAGAACGCCACCAGGACAAACATACAGAAGGCAAGAAACACGTCCTTGTTGACGTGAAACGTCTCGTCCAGCCACACATAGGTGCCTTCTACTTGGGCATTGGCGAGGAGAAGTTCCCCCGTCTCCTCGGATACAAACACAGCCGGGATGAGGATCCCTGTTTTATTCGTGTATGGCATGTGAACTGAAATAGAATAGGAAGTGTTAGAATAGAATTGGCGAGAAGGAGTTCCCCCGTCTCCTCGGATACAAACACAGCCGGGATGAGGATCCCTGTTTTATTCGTGTATGGCATGTGAACTGAAATAGAATAGGAAGTGTTAGAATAGAATTGGCGAGAAGGAGTTAAATAAAGAGTATTATGCTGAAAAAAAAAAGAACAAAATATAGATTGCACTCAGCATCCATTTCCCCTCTCTTAAGCGAGATGTTGAAGATGTCACTCAGGAGTAGCATCTCAGGGTTTTGATAGTGTTTGTTTTGTCCGCTAGTGACATCAAGGCATTCCCCCACTCTTCTTTATAATTTGTGAAAAAACTCAAATGCTGAGATGATGTTAGAAAATGCTCTGGCATCAATGATGAGGATTAAAAAAGTGACCGTGATCAAAATTTCAAACAAAATATTCCAAAACTTAGCTAGGATTGAACCCATGTCCTCCTCCTCAACTGGTGAGTGTCTTGACCACTGCACCACTACATGGTCTTTAAGTAAACCCCTGGCAAAGTTCTTAAGTAAACCTGCCACAGATGGGATTTGAACCCACATCCTACACTTGGGCAATTTTTTGAATGAAATCATCTTACATTCAAAGTGGGGGGGAGATGAGGGAGGGAGGGAGGGAGAGAGAGAGAGCTCTCCATAAACTTACCTTCAAAAATGTAAAATAAAGAATTCAAATTTATAAAATGTGAACACAAAAAAAAGGTGAAAGAGTTTGTGGTTATCTTTGGCCAAGTATTTTTTTGTGGGTAGGGTTTTCACAAAGTTTATGACTTTAAAAAGACACTTCAATGGAGGGAGAGAGAGAGAGCTCTCCATAAACTTACCTTCAAAAATGTAAAATAAAGAATTCAAATTTATAAAATGTGAACACTGGGATTTGAACCCACATCCTACACTTGGGCAATTTTTTGAATGAAATCATCTTACATTCAAAGTGGGGGGGAGATGAGGGAGGGAGGTAGAGAGTGAGAGAGAGAGAGAGCTCTCCATAAACTTACCTTCAAAAATGTAAAATAATTCAAATTTATAAAATGTGAACACAAAAAAAGGTGAAAGAGTTTGTGGTTATCTTTGGCCAAGTATTTTTTTGTAGGTAGGGTTTTCACAAAGTTTATGACTTTAAAAAGACACTTCAATGTCACTGATCACTCTGTTTTTGATTTATTTCTTGTACCAGCATATCAAAATATGATTTAGATGCCTTTTTAATTTATTTAACTATTTCAAATGCCTATTCCTGTCGACTGTTCTATTAAAATCCGAACGAAATGTATTTCCTATTTCCTCACGTTCCATCACACTACCTACGTTTCAAAAAATTTTCATCTGGGGAAATTTGTTTTTGAGAAAAAACCAATGTTGCCCGATTGTCACAGTCAAAAAAATAGCCGTATTTTATTATGTGACTTTTTTTTATTGACCAAACGAAGTGAAGATCTACGTTTTTATGTCGCTTGCCTTTTAACTTGCATGAAATGTTTACCTACCTACCATGCTGGCACTGATCGCGTGGTACGCGCATTTAACTCTACGTTTTTATGTCGCTTGCCTTTTAACTTGCATGAAATGTTTACCTACCTACCATGCTGGCACTGATCGCGTGGTACGCGCATTTGTATTACTTATCTACTCATTTTCCTCACAAGGCTGAGTGGGCCCCGCAACAGCCAGTCACGGAATCAATATCATTTGATTCATTTTTGCATTATGCAAATTTTTTGACCCCGCCGGGAATCGAACCCGGATCGTTTGGGTATGGATTTCAACATGGACGGTGGAAGTCTGAGGAGAAAAAACACGAAATGTTGGTCAGAAAAGTTTTAAAAAGCTAAAATCTATTATCATTCTCTACTTAAGATTTTAAATCACCCCAGGTAAGGTAGGTACAGGGTATTCCGTCAGGCACACTGCTTTGTAAACTTCTAAAAATGACAGTTTCACATATGTGACTTTTTTTTATTGACCAAACGAAGTGAAGATCTACGTTTTTATGTCGCTTGCCTTTTAACTTGCATGAAATGTTTACCTACTATACCTACCATGCTGGCACTGATCGCGTGGTACGCGCATTTATATTACTTATCTACTCATTTTCCTCACAAGGCTGAGTGGGCCCCGCAACAGCCAGTCACGGAATCAATATCATTTGATTCATTTGCATTATGCAAATTTTTTGACCCCGCCGGGAATCGAACCCGGATCTTCCGCGTGCAAGGCGAGTGCAGTTACCAATCAAAATTAATCAATCAATCAAATCTCAAATTCTTTGTGGTAAAGCGGAGCTTTTTCACAACTTTTGTGAATATCACAAAACATTACTAAGTGCCTCCTTTGCAATCAATTTCCATATTTCAATACTTTTTACACTGGTAATGTCGCCACTGGTCGCTACTCGAATCAAGTAGCTACTCAATTGTCCTCACGAGGACCAAAAAAATATATCGATATATATCGATATATCGACGAAAAATATATCGATATATATCGGTTTTCGATATATCGCAACATCCCTAAGATGATGTTAGAAAATGCTCTGGCATCAATGATGAGGATTAAAAAAGTGACTAAGCACAGAGCCGAAAAAAACCTCGGCCCCACCGGGAATCGAACCCGGACCTCCTGCGTGCAAGCCTAGTGTGATACCCACTCGGCCAAGGAGGTTGCTGAGTGCAGTTACCACTCATCATCTATGACCACTACGCCATGGGAGCTGACAAAAAAGTCATACAATAAAGTACGGCTAATCAGTACGGTTTGTCAGTTTGGCAACATGGCTATGGTCGAGTTTTTTTCCATTGAGAACCGAAAATCCGTTTTTAAAAGTGACTTAGCACTTACAACAAAGCAGAGGTGAGGTGCTACTCTCCAAGGTAACTAGGTATACTGGCAGATTGGTAAGTTACTATAGTACATCTCAAGATGACTTACTCAAAGCGTTTGAGTCCACATTATGTACAATCACAGCCGAGAAGTTGGCTGCCTGGGCATTGCGTACTTTTTGCTCGAATGTACAACCGTAGCGCTTTATGATGACAAATAGACTGTCCCGATCTGCAGGCACCATCTCAGTGCATCCATCCGCTGGTGAGGCAGCCCTTAGAAATCCCTGGAAAATGAGCCAAGGGGGGAAAAAGGACTTGAAAACTTGAATAATAATTAAGGTTACCACTCTGGGCTGTATTGTAAGGCCCATTCCCACTTGTCGTGAGTTAATTTAAATGAGTGTTCCAACTACACAAGACAGGCCAACCAAAAGCAATGGACAAATGATATCATTGCAATTTGTACTTGTTTCTTGTAAAATATACGAGTCTTTTGTTAATAATGTGGGGGTAAAGGGCCCTTCCGTCCTATCTTATTAGACTGTCCCGATCTGCAGGCACCATCTCAGTGCATCCATCCGCTGGTGAGGCAGCCCTTAGAAATCCCTGGAAAATGAGCCAAGGGGAAAAAAGTACTTGAAAACTTGAAAAATAATTAAGGTTACCACTCTGGGCTATATTGTAAGGCCCATTCCCACTTGTTGTGAGTTAATTTAAATGAGTGTTCCGACTACACAAGACAGGCCAACCAAAAGCAATGGACAAACGATATCATTGCAATTTGTATTTGTTTCTTGTAAAATATACAAGTCTTTTGTTAATAATGTGGGGGTAAAGGGCCCTTCAGTCCTATCTTACCAGGGTAAACAAGTAGAATTCTAGAAAGGAACTTGAAAACATGTACTTGTGCTGTCACTTAAAAAAATACTATGTTGTCTCTATCTATTATTTCAATGCTAATTTTCTCCTTTTTAAAAATACAAGATAACTATCTTATTAGGGTAAACAAGTAGAATTCTAGAAAGGAACTTGAAAACATGTACTTGTGCTGCCACTTAAAAAAATACTATGTTGTCTCTATCTATTATTTCAAAGCTAATTTTCTCCTTTTTAAAAATACAAGATAGATAAAATTGCAAAAAGTCCATTACCTCAAACCCCTGGAAAGGAATTCCAGGGCCATCTTCGGACAGGTAATCGTCAAACATGAATAGAATTGTAGTGTTGTTGTACAGATAAATTTCTCCATGAACAAACAGTACACGAAGCAAAATCAACACAAATAAACGCCCCAATGCCATTTTGACTGTAAAATAAAAACATGAAAATCTTAGTAGTCAATTACCTCAAGGCCTGGGAACAGTAATCCAGGACCATCTTCGGAGAGATAATCATCAAACGTTCTCATGAACAAAATTGAATTGTTATTATACAGGTAAATTTCTCCTTGGACAAACACAACTTGGAGCAAAATCAACACGGACAATTGCCCAAATGCCATCCTGTCTGAAATCAAAAGAACAAAATAATAATAGTACTTATTTGAACTGCTCAACTCAAGAGGACTTATACTCCAGCAATAGGCTACTACTTTGAATTGTTATTATACAGGTAAATTTCTCCTTGGACAAACACAACTTGGAGCAAAATCAACACAGACAATTGCCCAAATGCCATCCTGACTGAAATCAAAAGAACAAAATAATAATAGTACTTATTTGAACTGCTCAACTCAAGAGG
The DNA here is from genome assembly GCF_000475195.1 of Diaphorina citri. Taxonomy (NCBI): domain Eukaryota; kingdom Metazoa; phylum Arthropoda; class Insecta; order Hemiptera; family Psyllidae; genus Diaphorina; species Diaphorina citri. The sequence continues at coordinate 14,921 of NW_007380217.1, read as the reverse complement.
ACCTATACTCTAGCAATAGGCTACTACTATTATTGTGATCAAATCAAACGTTCTCATGAACAAAATTGAATTGTTATTATACAGGTAAATTTCTCCTTGGACAAACACAACTTGGAGCAAAATCAACACGGATAATTGCCCAAATGCCATCCTGACTGAAATCAAAAGAACAAAATAATAATAGTGCTTATTTTAACTGCTCAACTCAAGAGGGCTTATACTCCACCAATAGGCTACTACTATTATTGTGATCAAAATTTCAAACAAAATATTCCAAAACTTAGCTAGGATTGAACCCATGTCCTCCTCCTCAACTGGTGAGTGTCTTGACCACTGCACCACTACATGGTCTTTAAGTAAACCCCTGGCAAAGTTCTTAAGTAAACCTGTCACAGATGGGATTTGAACCCACATCCTACACTTGGGCAATTTTTTGAATGAAATCATCTTACATTCAAAGTGGGGGGGAGATGAGGGAGGGAGGGAGGGAGAGAGAGAGAGCTCTCCATAAACTTACCTTCAAAAATGTAAAATAAAGAATTCAAATTTATAAAATGTGAACACAAAAAAAGGTGAAAGAGTTTGTGGTTATCTTTGGCCAAGTATTTTTTTGTGGGTAGGGTTTTCACAAAGTTTATGACTTTAAAAAGACACTTCAATGTCACTGATCACTCTGTTTTGGATTTATTTCTTGTACCAGCATATCAAAATATGATTTAGATGCCTTTTTAATTTATTTGTTTTCACAGAATTTCTACATGAACTGAAAGACACACTGTAACCACTAGTAAAATGTAGACTCTATTTACAATATTATGAAAATAAGAAAAAATCACTCTGTTCAAATTTACATGCTTTCACTATTAGTTGAAGTTGTTGAATCAAATCACAATCTCATGCCTGTTGCAATTAAAGTTGATATCAAAATATTTCTCCACACTTTGTGTCCAACTCCCAATGGTGTTACACTTCATATTATCGAAAATCTGTTTTCTGGTTTGATAATCCTTTTTTTCAAGTCACTAGATTCCGATTTCTATTTTAGAATTTTGATTACTGACTCAATTTGGATGAAATATCTGTAATAAACAATGGGGAATGAATTTTGTTACAACATGAAAAACTACTAACACCTCTGGCCTAATTCCTGGAGGTGATTGTAATGTAGTACTTGCAGTTTACAAACTACAAATTAATTAAATATAGAAAAAAGAAAGCAAGCTACAATCTGCTACAATGTCTGGCTAGGGGACAAATGATAATTATATGTAGGTAGGTAGGAGGTACCTACATGTCAAAAATGAGGGGGATTTATAGTTCCTTAAGTTATAAACACTTCCACACACTTTTAAATTATAAACAGAAAGTTCTAAAATGGACTAAGATTAGAAAAACAAAAGGGTATTACAATGTGATGACTACCACAGTAGGTACACACAATATGATGATAGACTAACATTTTGTAAAATAATCTTTTGAGATATTATCAATATGTATTCAAATACACGTTTGTAAAAGCATGCCCTAGGTCACATACGCATTACAGGGTTCAAAACAGATAAACATCAACTTTTGCAAAAGTAGAAGGTTCATAGTTCAAATAAACCTACAAAAAACCTCCTATCTATGTTGTTATGAGGACTGTGATTCACAATAATCTCAGGGGGCTGAGTTTATTTATTTATTTTTTTTTTTTTCTATTTTGACCTGATAAAAAATCCATGGTTAAAATCCACAAATTACACATGCAAATTGTGTTAAAAATAATAGTCACAGGACATGAATAGTATTTCATAGAACATCCAGAACAATACTGGTATTTTTTTTTTATTATTATTATTCTTAAATTAACATTTTAAATATTATCTTTTGCTTTGAAAGATTGTTTATATTATTCTTGTTCAATATTGTTAAAAAATAAAGTTGGTACCTACTTGAGGGGAAAAAAAATCAGATGTCACATCAATGGAAAATTTCTACTAAAAGGAGGTGTCACAAATGAGCAGTGACCAGTGGGTTTATGGGGTTAGGTTAAACACAAAAAGGAGCTTTCTTTTTCATTGTCATGGGTTCTGAATAATTACCAAGATAGCTGTTGCAGTTCATTCAAGTGTTTGGACTATTGGAAAGGTTGGTGTTGAGAACATACACCTGAAAACCTGTCTAGCTGGGAGACGTTAAATAGGGAGTAAACCAGGCTTAGTCTGGCTGGGGGACTTCCAAATGTCAACCCAAAGCAACCACCCTAGATAGGGCTGATTGAGAGGCTGACTAAAAAACACCAACCCTGTCTGAGCACTGGAGAAGGCAAAGAAAAAGAAGAAGAGGTGTTGAAAACCTACAAAATTTGGGCTGTACACATTCCTACACTTTATACACAAGCAACACAACCAACCCAAATCAGCTGAGTTTAAATTAAAATCAGTCATATTGGGCTGTACACATTCCTACACTTTATACACAACCAACCCAAATCAGCTGAGTTTAAATTAAAATCAGTCATGTTGGGCTGTACACATTCCTACACTTTATACACAACCAACCCAAATCAGCTGAGTTTAAATTAAAATCAGTCATGGCTCATTATTGATAGGTACTCTATTGCTATTTTTCTACTGTCAGAGATATGTATGCTGGAGTTCTTGGAATTGAAGCACAGGGGTTGACAGAAGTCTTATCTAGCATCACCTTATCACAAGAGTTCTTTCCCATCACTGATAAGTCTGATAACAAAAGGATAGATCCAGAACTTCGTAACATGCAACGATAACAAAGAAACAAAGGACATGGGAGCTACTTACCAAAAGAGCACGGGAAATTCGGGAAAACTATTTCAAATACCTATTCCTGTCGACTGTTCTATTAAAATCCGAACGAAATGTATTTCCTATTTCCTCACGTTCCATGTTCCATCACACTACGTTTCAAAAAATTTTCATCTGGGATATGCCACTTTTAGAGCGACTTTTTTGTCTAGTTATTTTTAACTTTATGTTCCTTTATGATTTTCTGCCGCGATCGACTTGAAATCAATCCTCGATCAATCAGTTGGGCAGCCCTGTTGTATAGACTGGTGGGGTAAAGGGACTTTTTAGTCTCATTCGAGCAGGATAAACAAGGTATATTCTATTAATCTATTCTAGTCCAATACTCACAAATATCGCCTGCGGCGTCGCCGATTGCGCACGTATCGGAACAGCATGGAGCTCAGCATGCAGAAGAACGCCACCAGGACAAACATACAGAAGGCAAGAAACACGTCCTTGTTGACGTGAAACGTCTCGTCCAGCCACACATAGGTGCCTTCTACTTGGGCATTGGCGAGGAGAAGTTCCCCCGTCTCCTCGGATACAAACACAGCCGGGATGAGGATCCCTGTTTTATTCGTGTATGGCATGTGAACTGAAATAGAATAGGAAGTGTTAGAATAGAATTGGCGAGAAGGAGTTCCCCCGTCTCCTCGGATACAAACACAGCCGGGATGAGGATCCCTGTTTTATTCGTGTATGGCATGTGAACTGAAATAGAATAGGAAGTGTTAGAATAGAATTGGCGAGAAGGAGTTCCCCCGTCTCCTCGGATACAAACACAGCCGGGATGAGGATCCCTGTTTTATTCGTGTATGGCATGTGAACTGAAATAGAATAGGAAGTGTTAGAATAGAATAGAATGGGAATGCAGTAGGCTACTACTATTATCGTGGTCAAATTCTCAAATTATATTGAGGATAAAATTCCATACCTTGGCTGGGATTGAACCCTTGATATTGATAAATAAAAATAATAATAATAATAATAATAATAATAATAATAAAATATGAGGTCATGATCAAAAATAGGAAATAGGATAAAAAGTTTTTTGAAATTTCTTATCAATTTTATCAGTTATTAAATTTACGAGGCGATAGTTACCTGTGTTCTAGGTCCAGGTGTTTCTCTCTCTAGTTTTCCTCCAGTAGAATCACTGCTCATTATTATCCTTGGAAATTATTGCTGTCCCAAACAACTTGCAAGTAGAAAGAAAGAATCAATGGAAGAGATTTCATAGGTCCATCTACTCGAAGGATTTGAAACATATTCTAGCTATATTCAAGTCTCCCTTGTGATTGTGGTTTTCATTTGTGTGAAAACTGGAAGGTTTCCTTTATGTATCATTTTATGTGTTAAATTGTGTGTGTTTATTACCAAAAATGTCTTCTGCTGCCATTAAAACGGTATTGTTTGTCTGCGGGTCTTATAATCCCCCGACAAACATGCACTTGAGAATGTTTGGTGAGTAGCTATTATAAGACTGGTGGATTTTACAACCCTACCCATATATTTGTAACTAAGTCACTTGTCTAGGTACTTTGTAATGTCCATTGAGTAGCTATTATAAGACTGGTGGATTTTACAACCCTACCCATATATTTGTAACTAAGTCACTTGTCTAGGTACTTTGTAATGTCCACTGCTTGTTTGTAAGTCCTATCTTTCCGTCACCTAACCCCTGGGTCTATATTATTGCATTGTTGAGGTTTGTCTTGTCAACATGGGACTGTAAATCCAATGATAAATGAAAGCGGTAAAATTCAATATCTATTATCCCAGATTAAGAATATTGTAAAATATAGTTACCTACTCTAGACTTTTCATTTTGTAACAGTATACTCAAAATTGTAAATAAATGTTATTTTTCAGAACTAGCAAGAGACCATCTCTTCAAGCTGGGTCACACAGTATGCGGTGGTATCATGTCTCCTGTACATGACAAGTACGGGAAGAAGGATTTGGTGTCTTCCAAACATCGGTGTGAAATGGTCAGACTAGCACTGGAGGACTCAACATGGATCAAATTGTCGGAATGGGAAGCACAGCAATCAGAGTGGACTCGCACACGAGTATCCTTGGATCATCATGAGGTGATCAATCGACATGGATCAAATTGTCGGAATGGGAAGCACAGCAATCAGAGTGGACTCGCACACGAGTATCCTTGGATCATCATGAGGTGATCAATCACTTTATTATTTTTACATTAAAATTTATTTGGTCAGCTGTCGGTACCTAAAACTATATTTATACAAAAAACAATGTTGATGTCTGAAAACAATAATGGACTGATGAGATTTTTTTTTTTAAAGTAAAGATTGTACATATCTTGGAACCACTTTTGCATTACTTCAAGGTCTCCATTGCTACAGCTCCTTCCATCAAGCCTCTTCATTGCTCTTTTTTTCCCTAACTTTTTTTTCCATTAGGTGCTTTAACAATGTTTTGTGCATGTCGTTTGCGCTGTTTCCCCAACTTTAACTTTATGTTAACTTGAAATATTACTTAGCTCTCATTAATCAAGAAAAAAAAAAATCTACCAGGATGATTATTAACTAAGAAAAAAAAAATTCTTCCAGGATGAATTGAACCAACAGTTGGATGCTCAGTGTACAAATAAGACTGATGTGAAGCGAGCAAGACATGATCAGCACAATGGTAGTCCAAGACGGAAAATACAAGTGATGTTCCTGTGTGGTGTGGATGTTCTCGAGAGTATGGCAGTGCCCAATCTATGGTCGGCAGATGATGTTAGTATCTCCAACTTTTTAAGGGACAACAGGGACTTTTTTCACTTCACACCAACCCTATTTAAGTAAGGAGAGGCTAGGAAGAAGAAGATGAGGAGGGACTTTTTATTCACTAGATACAATTAGATTGGTACCATGTAGACTTGTATAAAATTATGTAGGTAGTTAGGTACCTACCTTGTAGACTTTAAAGGTTCCAAATTTCATCAAAATTGGCTAATTGATCCAGAGTTATCATGGAACAAATGGATGGACTAAAGGAAAAATGGTCATGAATGTCATGATAAACTTGGAAATCATCAGCATTTTTTTTTTTTTTACTCATTTTGATTGCAAATATAACAACGGTTTGGTTTACTTTCTACTGTTCTCTTGTTGACCCAGAACCTAAATGGCAAGTATTGTGTCTCTTCTTGCCCATCTGATGAGAGGCATACTATGGGATGAGTTATCATGGAACAAATGGATGGACTAAAGGAAAAATGGTCATGAATGTCATGATAAACTTGGAAATCATCAGCATTTTTTTTTTTTTTACTCATTTTGATTGCAAATATAACAACGGTTTGGTTTACTTTCTACTGTTCTCTTGTTGACCCAGAACCTAAATGGCAAGTATTGTGTCTCTTCTTGCCCATCTGATGAGAGGCATACTATGGGATGGGTAGGTATGCTATGACACAGACCACACGAGTCTAATGTAGCAGTTGTTCCATTGCTGTGAAATAAACACTCATCTTTACTATGGGATGGGTAGGTATGCTATGACACAGACCACACGAGTCTAATGTAGCAGTTGTTCCATTGCTGTGAAATAAACACTCATCTTCTTTTTAAATCATCCACTGAGAATTTTTCCTCTACATTCCATCTCATTTCAGATAAATCACATAGCGGGGCACCATGGTATAGTTGTGATAACTCGTGGTGATACAAATCCCGCTAAGTTCATATATCAACACGATATTTTATCAAAACATATGAACAAGATAATCATTGTGAACGAGTGGATAAAGAATGAAATCAGCTCAACCTATTTGAGGCGGGCCTTGAGACGAGGTAATACAACTTTCTATTTTTGTTTTTTTTTTTTTTTTTTTTTTAATAATAATAACACAGGTAACTTATCAAATTTATGTGTTAATGTGTAGATGCTAGTAAAAAAAAACACTTATTGTAGTAAAGGTCGTTTGCGCTGGCAATGTGCTATTGCCATATTAATTAAACATAAACTCTCTCGTATTCCAGGTGATAGTATCAAGTACTTAATAAACGACAAAGTGGAGCAGTATATTTATCAACACGGACTCTACTCGGTTGTGGAAAGGTAAGTATTCCCTATGTAAATAGTGTATGAGGTTATGTGTACAGATGGGATAGTATTGAAAACCAATTTTTACTATTATTATGACTGTTTGTCTTCCATTGTCTTATTTTCCGCTTTTCTGAGTGAATGATGATTTTCTTCAATGAAAATCTATTTACTGCTTCTCTTTCTGGGACAATGTTGGGTGTTGGGTTGAATTCAATTTATCAAGTGTGTCAGAAGGCATGCAAAAGTCAAGAGTTTGAAGCGCCATGCCACCCCGGCCTTAATAACATTAAATTTACATCCTCAAGAGAATTTAGGGCATGACTTGTGTTGTTTTAAATATCAATCTTTTGAATGATGTTGGGTGTTGGGTTGAATTCAATTTATCAAGTGTGTCAGAAGGCATGCAAAAGTCAAGAGTTTGAAGCGCCATGCCACCCCGGCCTTTATTAACATTTAATTTACATCCTCAAGAGAATTTAGGGCATGACTTGTGTTGTTTTAAATATCAATCTTTTGAATGAATAACCAATTTGCTATTCCTGTTGATTTGAATCTGGGGAAATCTTGTTGGATGGGCGATTTTGTCATTGACTTCAACATTCAAATTGTTGGATTTTTTTTATTTTAAGATCTTTGGGTAGGTACTAAAATTATAATATGTAAATAATTCCTGTTGATTTGAATCTGGGGAAATCTTGTTGGATGGGCGATTTTGTCATTGACTTCAACATTCAAATTGTTGGATTTTTTTTTTTTAAGATCTTTGGGTAGGTACTAAAATTATAATATGTAAATCAGTATGTAAAATGAAATTATTTCATTCTGGGAAAAGCGTATAAACCCTGTATGACGTCTATTTTTTCGAGAGTATCTACATACTAACCCTAAAATAGTAAAAAAAAAAAAACATCCAAGGTACGAACTTTGCTTTACTTAAGGTTATAAATTCAGTGCGATTGTCTTAAACAAAAATGGACGTGGCATACAAGGGATCCAGAAGAGGCTGCCTAAGATAATAATAGGTTATGAATTAATAATCATCAGAAGTATGTTGAAATCTCGCCTTTCTCTCTTACTAACACGGGCCTTTTCTCCCTCTATTTGTTTGTTTCTCATCACTCCACAACTCCACCCAAACAAACATCTGATAACACTTTATATACCATCACCGACACAAACACGTTCGAAAAACTACCCCCGTAGTCCCCACCTCGAAGTGTCACCGATTCTCGATCTCCTCTCCAACCTCAACAACAACTTTCTTCCGAACGGCTCGCCCGAGACACATGTGAACGCGCCCCGAGACACTTGTGCGCAGCCGGCGTCAATGCACGCGCACAGCAAACAGCAGCGCGCTCTATCGAGGTCTAACAGCTCGCGGGGTACCCTCAAGTCGAAATCCAAGGTAAGAGCCACGGCGTCGGGTGATAAGTACGACCGCGTTGAATTTGTCATACAGGATGGTGTGATCAATGTGATTAGCGATAAGGAGGCACAGGTGTGAGACCACCCGGTAGATTTTTGGAACGCGGCACTTTGTTAGAATAGAATAGAATGGTAGTAAATATTAAATGGTGTTTTATTGAATGGCCTGTTTGGCAAATGATTCTGAGGAAATCGGTATCACATTATTCAGTATTCTATTTACAACATAGTTTACCTATTTAAATAGTAGTTAGGTGTGAACCTCTGTATTTGATTTCCTTGTTCTCTGTCGAATTATTCATTCCTTTGTGTTTTTTGTTATCACTGTCTTATCAGTTAAGAGCTGGCCACAGATCGTTTTAAATCCATGTGAATTTTGCCAAATAGAATGTGAAGTATATTATTGAACAGTCACCTATTTTATTTTATTTTTTTTTATGGATTTAACATTTACTTTAAAGCTGGTAGGGTTTTTTTTTATAGTGATGGGGGTGTCGGAACCTAACCAAAGAGAATGTCGATCAGTCAAGGAACACTTACCACAAAACTAGTGTCCTGGGCGGAGTTTTATTAGGTCGTCCTGAAAGATCGTTTTTGCACTGGTCATTTGTGGCTAGTGGATTGTTTGGATTGAAACGTTATTTCAGTCCCAAGGGTAGGTAGGTAGGTCAAAGACTTCGATCATTATTCTTCTAACTTATGGGTAAAGATGTAGTTATTAAACAGGTACCTACCCAACAAGATGGAACTAGCTTTACCTACTAGTAGGGAATTAAACTAATTAAAGATTGAAGGGATATGTACCTAGTAGGTACCTACGGTAACGATCTACGATCTTAAAGAAGTGGAAAATGAAATTTAGTTGGAATGGCGGTAAAATTTTAAAGATTCAAATTTAGACTGCCATGTTGCCGGCGTTGTTTCTTGTTGCCGTCACAACCGCAAAATTAAGAGCTGTGAACGCGGCTTGTTGGCAGTCTGAGCTGCCCTTCATAAAATGCTCGTTTTTTTTCGTTTTGGATTGGAAAGATGGAGGAGTGCTAAACTGCTAAACTTTTTCCAGTTTCCTGAACTCGTTTGGATTTTTCTAGTAAAAAGTTCTGAAGATAAATTATTCACCAGGAATACTCAAGCCACAGTTAATTGTCATACAAAAAATAGTATAACCCGTTGATACATTTAAATTAAATTCATGTAAGTAAAAATTTCTTATTCCGAACCTAAAAGACAGACATCTATTGAAAACCTCTGGGCTAACATGAGAGGCTTACGAAATTTTGAAGATTTCATTGATAGTACGCTCTCTAATAGATAACCTTTTGTCTTTTAAACAGAGAAAGACACAGTTTTGAATTTTGATGTATTCAAAACCACACGCTTTAAGTTTTACCGGGATGTTATCCCATAAAACCAGACCAAGGTTGAAATGAAAAATAGGCCTGTGCCTGTAAAGGGTTTGTAAACTAGGAAGAGGCAAACGTACAAAAAATAGTATAACCCGTTGATGCATTTAAATTAAATTCATGTAAGTAAAAATTTCTTATTCCGAACCTAAAAGACAGACATCTCTTGAAAACCTCTGGGCTAAAATGAGAGGCTTACGAAATTTTGAAGATTTCATTGATAGTACGCTCTCTAATAGAGTAATAGATAACCTTTTGTCTTTTAAACAGAGAAAGACACAGTTTTGAATTTTGATGTATTCAAAACCACACACTTTAAGTTCTACCGGGATGTTATCCCATAAAACCAGACCAAGGTTGAAATGAAAAATAGGCCTGTGCCTGTATAGGGTTTGTAAACTAGGAAGAGGCAAACGGTCCCTCCCCCTACCTGTGTCAATTGAAAAACAAGCTGTGTCCCAGCTCAAAATATGACTTTCGGTTGATTGTTTAGGCTGATAAGGAATGGGTTTAATAATGGCTTGGTAAACTTAGGCCCCTAATGGATATTTTGGTTACAATCATTGTTTAAACATTGACAAAATCAAAGCTTTTCCATCAAGCTACCCATAAACTTTTAAATAATTTATGAGTAATATTAGTGTCCAAATTCTACCTTGTCACCCACCTCTAATATTTATTTAAGAAGAAAAGGAGAGAAAAAAAAATCAAGCTTGGCTATTTTTTCAGACCCAACTAGATTAAACGCCGGCAACATGGCAGTCTAAATTTGAATCTTTAAAATTTTACCGCCATTCCAACTAAATTTCATTTTCCACTTCTTAAGATCGTTACAGTAGGTAGGTACCTACTAGGTGCATATCCCTTCAATCTTTAATTAGTTTAATGCCCTACTAGTAGGTAAAGCTAGTTCCATCTTGTTAGGTACCTGTTTAATAACTACATCTTTACCCATAAGTTAGAAGAATAATGATCGAAGTCTTTAGCCTATCCTTGGAACTGAAATAACGAGGCAAACGGTCCCTCCCCCTACCTGTGTTAAATGAAAAACAAGCTGTGTCCCAGCTCAAAATATGACTTTCGGTTGATTGTTTAGGTTTAGGCTGATAAGGAATGGGTTTAATCATGGCTTGGTAAACTTAGGCCCCTAATGGATAATTTGGTTACAATCATTGTTTAAACATCGACAAAATCGAAGCTTTGCTTCATGGAGGCTAGCCCATCTGATGAGAGGCATACTACGGGATGGGCATGCTACGACACAGACCACATGCGTCTAATGTAGCAGTTGTTTCATTGCTACGAACACTCATCTTAAAAAAAATAAAAAATCAGTTAATGGTTTCTTCAAATCAAATTGATACCCTTCTCGCCCATCTGATGAGAGGCATACTACGGGATGGGCATGCTACGACACAGACCACATGCGTCTAATGTAGCAGTTGTTTCACTCATCTTAAAAAAAAAATTAATCAGTTAATGGTTTCTTCCAATCAAATTATTTCCAAGGAGTGTGTCTGAAGGCATGTGATGTGTTCCAATCCACTCGCGACCCCTTCTCATTCTCATTTCATTTGTTCTCCCTAGGAACTTCTGTCCATCAACTCCACGAAGCCGCCAATATCTAAAGCGAAAATCACGGGCATTGTGAAGCTTGCACTGAAAGCGACACATTACTACAAGTATGTCGTGCAAAGCGTTGAGAAGTTCATTTGGAAATGCAAAAGTCAGTACAAGTTGCCTGGCCTGTATGTAATCGGTGAGTGGAACCAAGTTACCAATGTCTCATTGATACCCAGGAGTGTGTCTGAAGGCATGTGATGTGTTCCAATCCACTCGACCCCTTATTCTTATTCCATTTCTTCTCAGGAACTTCTGTCCATCAACTCCACGAAGCCGCCAATATCTAAAGCGAAAATCACGGGCATTGTGAAGCTTGCACTGAAAGCGACACATTACTACAAGTATGTCGTGCAAAGCGTTGAGAAGTTCATTTGGAAATGCAAAAGTCAGTACAAGTTGCCTGGCCTGTATGTAATCGGTGAGTGGAACCAAGTTACCAATGTCTCGCTGGGGGACGTTAAACAGGGAGTAGACCAGTTTAGTTTGGCTGGAGGCTTTAAACAGGGAGTAGACCAGCTTAGTCTGGCTGGGGGACTTCAAATAGGAAATAGACCAGCTTAGTCTGGCTGGGGACTTTAAACAGGGAGTATACCAGCTTGAAATTTCGCTGGGGGACGTTAAACAGGGAGTAGACCAGTTTAGTTTGGCTGGAGGCTTTAAACAGGGAGTAGACCAGCTTAGTCTGGCTGGGGGGCTTCAAACAGGAAATAGACCAGCTTAGTCTGGCTGGGGAACGTTAAACAGGGAGTAGACCATCTTAGTCTGGCTGGGGGACTTTAAACAGGGAGTATACCAGCTTGAAATTTCCTTGCTAAAGAAATAGCAAAGGTTGGGTGCGAAGGGCATCCACTCGTAAAATTTGTAGCCAAATTCAAATGTCAGCCCAAAGCAATCACCCGAGTTAGGGCTGATTGAGAGGCTGACGAAAAACGCCGACCCCGTCTGTACACAGAAAAAAGAAGAAGACTTTACTGTAGATATTTCCTACACGAATTTTGAAATTTACAATGAAAGTCTTTTCTCAATGAATTTTGTTTATGAATGATATCCCTTTCAGACGCAATCATACACCAGGCGAGGCTTCAGTTCAAATACAAAGATGTGTACGCGCCTAGGTTTGCACGGAATTTGTATCGTACGTTTGGTTACGTGTTTCAATGTCCTGATGAAGATCGAAAGAAGGTGAGCCATTGTTTTGTCTGATACATTATATCTGATTTTTTGTCCTTTAGAACTCAAATATCTCGAGAATGGAATGGACTTTTTTGTGCGATTCGTAGAAACTTAACCCATTCTTTAGGGCTGTTCGCCCCTACACCTAAGCCTGAGATTTGACTTTTTGTGTATGAACCTTTGGGCGATAAAATGTTCTTCATAGATTTTTGCAAAGATCTATGTACCTACATAGGTTTTTCCCGCAATAATACCTAATTTTAATCTACTATTGTATAAAGCTGTGTTCACACCTTGTCGACGCAGTCGATCGACGTCGACATTGCCTCGACAACATGATCGATCGAGGCGTTGACTAAGTGTGGACACAGCTTAACTGTTTTGTCTGGGTCTGATCCGTCAAGTAACTTATTATTACTTGTTGGTAAAAATAAGTTTAGAGTGACAGGCACCCTGTATCATAAGTACATAGAGTGTTTTAGCGCGTCTGCCTTGTAAGCGCCAAGTTGCGGGTTCGATTCTCGGCCGGGGCGAACTTTCTCTCAAACCGATAAGGTTCGTTCTCCGAAAGGCTGGCTTTCTCCTATCCTGTCTTTCTTCTCTCTTCGATTTGAGGACGATTAAACCTTTGTTGTTAAGGTGTGTCACACATAGTCGAGCGATGTCGACTGAACTGTCCACACTGGATCGATAACATACATAGTTTCTCCTCGTCGATCGACTAAGTTTGGACACACCTTTACAGTTCCCTCTGTCAAATATCTTCAACAGTAATGTATTTACAATACCCATAATACAAAGGTCTTATAACATTATGACCTTTAGTATGGGTAATCTAACTTTAACTTGAAGATAAGTAATCCATCTTCAATGTTCAACACAAATAAACTCCCCAATGCCATTTTGACTGTAAAATAAAAACATGAAAATCTTAGTAGTCAATTACCTCAAGGCCTGGGAACGGACGTTAAACAGGGAGTAGACCAGTTTAGTTTGGCTGGAGGCTTTAAACAGGGAGTAGACCAGCTTAGTCTGGCTGGGGGACTTCAAACAGGAAATAGACCAGCTTAGTCTGGCTGGGGGACGTTAAACAGGGAGTAGACCAGTTTAGTTTGGCTGGAGGCTTTAAACAGGGAGTAGACCAGCTTAGTCTGGCTGGGGGACGTTAAACAGGAAATAGACCAGTTTAGTCTGGCTGGGGGACGTTAAACAGGGAGTAGACCATCTTAGTCTGGCTGGGGACTTTAAACAGGGAGTATACCAGCTTGAAATTTCCTTGCTAAAGAACTAGCAAAGGTTGGGTGCGAAGGGCATCCACTCGTAAAATTTGTAGCCAAAATCAAATGTCAGTGAATTATTTCTGGTCAGCTCCCATGGTGTAGTGGTCACAGCGCTCGCCTTGCACACGGAAGACCTGGGTTCGATTCCCGGCGGGGTCAAAAAATTTGAAAAAAAGTCGAAAAAAATCATGCTAATGATTGATTCCGTGACTGGCTGTTGCAGGGCCTACTCAGTGAGGGAAATGAGTAGCTACATATCAATGCGCATAGCGACTGGTGCCAGCATTTTAGGTAAACATTGGGTATTGGTATTATTGAGATATTTGGAAACTCCTATAATGCTGCAGTGAGCACCAAGATTGTGATATACATAATAACACAAAGAAACGGTATTTATTTATTTATTTTACTTCCCTCAGTTACTGTACAATTTTCCTGTACAATCCTATGTATCTATTTGTGTCGTTTTTCAATTTTCAATGGTCTTAATTTAATGTTCAATGTTATTTCTACAGGTACCCGTAGTAATACAAGCTCTAGCAGTGCTGACGTCACAACATCACATATTAGTTCCAAATTCAACCTGGACGACATTAGTTTGCCGTCTAATCTAAATGAGATTCGACTACCCCCACCCCCCTCCAGTATGCCTCCCCTACCGGATGCCCCTCCTCCGCTCCCTCCCCCCTCTTCCGGCGTGGACCTGACAGGTAAGGAAGGGAAATTGTTGACAGAATCAGCCCCGATTGGCCCCAAGTAGTCGAAAAACGACCACACTACCGGATGCCCCTCCTCCGCTCCCTCCCCCCTCTTCCGGCGTGGACCTGACAGGTAAGGAAGGGAAATTGTTGACAGAATCAGCCCAGAATCCAGATTGACCCCAAGTATTGGACAGTCGAAAGGCTCGGATAGTATAGCATGCTGCGACAACGAATACGAAGTAAAAACAACGATAGTTTTTTTTCTCTCTCTTCTTCTTCTTTTTTAAGTAGCTTTACTACTTATAATGCAGCGTCAGCTCCCATGGCGTAGTGGTCACTGCGCTCGCCTTGCACGCGGCAGATCCGGGTTCGATTCCCGGCGGGGTCAAGAAATTTGTATCATCCAAATGATTGATTCCGTGACTGGCTGTTGCAGGGCCC
>NW_007380216.1:24401-28013 GCF_000475195.1 Diaphorina citri | reverse complement strand
TCAATTTTGTATGTGTACAATTTGTGTGAATAAAATTTATGTCGTGAGAGAAAAATTTTCGTGTTCCTTGCAGTAATTATGTTGGCTTTGATTTTACTTTCATGTAATGATTTCAAATCAAGACTAAAGCCCGTTCTCCCTGTATTCCTTTTAATGTTTCCTAATACCTACCAACAATGTTTTCACCCATCCATTTATTGGCCTTGCTCGGCGTAGCTTAACATAGGTGACGCTAAAACCGGTCTTAAATTATCGACTGAAGACTGAAGTGTTATCTAAAACTTTATCGCTTTGAGTTTATAGGTCGTCGCGACAAATTTCAAGATCAGAGCTCATTTGTGTGAGAAAATGTGACAAAAAGTAAAAATATATGCAATCCTGTAATCTCAGACCCCCACAGACTCAGAAATCTCAGACCCCCACAGACTCAGAAATCTCAGACCCCCACAGACTCAGAAATCTCAGACCCCATGAGTCTCAGAAATCTCAGACTCTTGTTCAATGATGCTTAAACCTCTCTCCCCCTCATTGGGAAAAGAAAATTAAAAGGTTTTCGGGCCCCTCTCTCTTTTTTGCTGAAAATAAAATGAAAAGGCTTTTTTTAGGCTCTATTACGACAAAGGTCTCTCCAATTTTCTCAAATGACAAATGACTTTACAGGCTTCAGCAGCCAATTATCCCTTATTTATTTCTCTTTCTCCCTCCTTCTTCTCTCTCTCTCCTTCCTTTTTCTCTCCGTCCCTCTCTCTCCCCCTCCCCCTCCCTCCCACTTTCTTTATATTTCTCTCGGTCTCTCGTTTTTTGTCATCTCTATTTCTCTCTTTAATATCCTTCCTCTTTCTCGCTTTCTCTCTCTCTCTCCCTTTCCCTTTCCCTTCCTCTCTCTCTCCCTCTCCTTCTCCCTCTTCCTCCCTTCCTCTTTGGTTCTTTTGTCTCAATTCGTCTAATCCCTGTTTATTTTGTCTCTCCTTTTTCTCTTTCACTTCCTCCCTCTCTCCTCTCTATCTCTCCCTCTTCCTTTTCTCTTTTACTTGATTTCTAATAACTTTATTTCTCCCTCCTCCCCCCCTCCCATCCCTCATTCCCTCGTTTTTTTCTTCTTTAGAGGTTTGACAGAGGGAACTGTAACTGCTATGGTCTTATCGTCCCGAAATCAAAGAGAGAAGGAAGACAGGATAAACTGGGAAATGACAAGCATTGAAACGTAGGGAACGACATTAATGACAAGCATTTATGCTCAACACAATTAGCTTTCTCAAAGCTTATTCAAAGTTTGCTGAACTGTAAATCCACCTCTATCGGTAGCTTCCATAAAGTCTACACTCAGTTCGAAATTATTACAATGTTCATGTTATCATGCTAACTATAAAATAGTAAGCTTACCTTTTTTTACCTTCCTGATAGCTGATAGGCAAAACTGGATTTTACCTGATTTTTTGTGAAATTTTGTTTGTTGTTTTATAGCTTTTGCGTACTTTTTTCGTTGTTGACTCATTGACTTTTGTATTGTTATTTTAAAGGCACATAATAATCAATTTTTCTTCTTCCTCCTCGCCTTTTCCCGTGTAAATGTCGGTGTTTTTCGTCAGCCTCTCAATCAGCCCTAACTAGGGTGATTTGGGCTGACATTTGGGTTTTGGCTACAAATTTCACGAGTGCTGGATGCCCTTCGCACTCTACCTTCGCTATGTCTTTAGGAAGGAAAGTCGCACTCGCACCTTCATTTACTTTTGTACCCATTGTTGTTATTTTAAAAGGTACATACATAATAATAAATTATATGCTATAATTTATTTGTTCAAAGTTTTTACTAATGTCCACACCTCGCAGGCTTGGTTATAGCCAGGGAGTTCTCTACCACCTAACCCTTAATGCTATGACCGTAATTGTGTCAAATTAACCATACCTCGGCTGGGATCGAGAGAGATGGAGAGAGAAAGAGAGAGAAAGAGAGAGAAAGAGAGAGAAAGAGAGAAAGAGAGAGAAAGAGAGAGAAAGAGAGAGAAAGAGAGAGAAAGAGAGAGAAAGAGAGAGAGAGAGAGAGAGAGAGAGAGAGAGAGAGAGAGAGATATGGAGAGGGAAGGAATGTCAATAAAAAAAGAAGGGACAGAGGGAGATGGAGAAAGTTCATAAAGGGAGAGAGAATCTCTCCGGATGAGAGAGAGAGAGAGAGAGAGAGAAAGGTTACGTTAGAGGAGGGAGGAAGAGAGAGGAGAAATGTGTGGTCATAAAGAGAAAAAGAGGGGGTTTGAGAGGACAGAAAGAGAGAGAGAGAGAGAGAGAGAGAGAGAGGAAGTTAGGAAAGAAGAGGGGAAAGAGAGAGTGAGAGAGAGGAAGTTAGAGAAGGAGGGAGAGAGAGAGAGAGAGGAAGTTAGAAAATATTTTCTCTTTCAACAGTAGGTAGATACAGGATAGAAAAGTAACCAGTAGGGGAAAACTAAAGAAGAAGGAATGGAGGGAGGGAGAGAGAGAAAATATTGATAATGAACAAAGATAGAGAGAAAAAAAAGAAAGAGTGGGGGAGAGAACGAAAGAAGATATAGAGTTGACGAAAGAGAGAAAGAGAGGAAGTTAGAGAAGGAGGGAGAGAGAGAGAGAGAGAGGAAGTTAGAGAAGGAGGGAGAGAGAGAGGAAGTTAGAGAAGGAGGGAGAGAGAGATAGAGGAAGTTAGGAAAGAAGAGGGGAAGGAGAGAGTGAGAGAGAGGAAGTTAGAGAAGGAGGGAGAGAGAGAGAGAGGAAGTTATAGGAAAGAAGAGGGGAAGGAGAGAGTGAGAGAGAGGAAGTTAGAGAAGGAGGGAGAGAGAGAGGAAGTTAGAGAAGGAGGAAGAGGGGAAGGGGAGAGAGAGAGAGAGAGAGAGAGAGAGAGAGAGAGGGAAGGAGGAAATGTGAGAGAGAGGGAAGGAGTTGGGTTAATATTAGAGAGAGAGAGAGGGAGGAAGTGGGAGAGAGAGGGAGAGAGAGAGAGGGGGAAAGAGTTGGGTTATTAGAGAGAGAGGGAGAGAGAGAGGGGGAAAGAGTTGGGTTATTAGAGAGAGAGGGAGGGAGGGAATGTGAGAGAGAGGGAAGGAGTTGGATTATGGGAGAGAGAGATGGAGGAAATGGGAGAGAGAGAGAGGGAGAGGGAAGGAGTTGGGTTATTAGAGAGAGAGAGAGGGAAAGAAAGAAGATGGAGTTAACGAAAGAGAGAGCGAAGGAAGGAATGGGCGAGAGAGGAAAGGAGTTGGATTATGGGAGAGAGTTTTATGTGTTTCTCTCACGAGAATGAAATACAAACATGGCTTGTAGGTTATAGGTATCATGTCGACGTAAAACTTTTATCTAGACACAGATAACTAACATAGAATTAAAAGTAAAAGATAAAAAAAAAAACCTAACCTAATAACTATTAAAAGTAATGGTAGAATTAACGCGTTGTAAACAGGAGGAGCCAGCCTAGTTAGCTTTGTTGGTAGTGCGTCTGCCTTGTAAGCGCTAGGCCGCGGGTTGATTCCCGCCCGGGGCGGATTTTATCCTGATGGGATAATGTTCGTTCTCGGAACGGCTGGCTTTCTCCTATCCTGTCTTCCTTCTCTCCTCGATTTCGGGACGATAAGACCATAGCAGTTACGGTTC